>NW_007253698.1:61467-62362 GCF_000164805.1 Carlito syrichta | reverse complement strand
ACTCCAAATGGATCAGAGATCTAAATGTAAAACCTCAAACCATAAGAACCTTAGAAAATGGAGGAAATACCCTCATGGAAGTCAGAACTGGCATCCAATTCCTGAACAAAACCCGAAACCCACAGGTCATAAGAGAGAAGATAGACAAGTGGGGCCTTATTAAACTGACAAGCTTCTGCAAGGCCAAAGAAACCATCAAGAGAGCAGGGAGACAGCCTACAGACTGGGAAAAAGTATTTGCCAACACCAGGTCTGTCAAAGGCTTAACATCCTGGAGGTGTCTTGATTAGCTTTAAAACAGATGTATGCAGGGGCACATATGCATATTCTCACGCCCTTAGGCAAAACACAAAAGTATCTAGTGGTTCAAGTGCTCATGGTCTCTCTGTCTTTCTCTTTCTCTCTCTTTGTCTGTTTCTCCAAGTCTCTGATTCTTCTCCCAAGTCTGTTAAAAGAAAACTACGTTACCTTTTCTGTTCCCATTTGCCATTTTGTCTTTAATCTGTTTTACTTTGACTTCTGTCATTGCCTGTCTCTATTGAAACTATGTCACCCATGATTTCTTACTTTAAAATCAAATGCGCTCTTTCTCCTACTAGAGTTTGGCAACAGCTGATATACAATGTATGCTTAATAAATACTAGCCAATTGAATATTGAAGGAACTTTGACTACTCAATGAAATATTAGATATTTAGAAATACCTCTTGAAATGCCTCTTGTTTATAGTACTTTCTTAATTTCTTTGACTTATTGTAACCAGTGATGTTTTTCTTTCTATTTCTATGGTACCTACTCATGTATCTGAATGGAGTGAGAATGTGTGGTATAGTTAGACAATGTAAGAGCTTTTAAAATGCATATCTGAATATTGTCAAATTTTTTTTTTTTTTTTT
>NW_007253698.1:15511-61447 GCF_000164805.1 Carlito syrichta | reverse complement strand
TGCTGGGCTCCGGTGATCCTTCTGCCTCAGTCTTCCAAGTAGCCAGAATTATAGGCATGCGATATTGTCTAATTTTAGCAAGTAGTTTGGGGTCTGTGTGGTCAGCCTGTGACTTCTCTCCAACCCCAGTGCTCCTTTTCACTCTACCCTTGGATCCCCAAAGGCACATTTGTATTTGCTCTGGGTAATAGATAATTGAACCAAGAGAAATAGGTTACGTGTCCTTTATCCTGAGAAAGGTCAGCTGGTATCCTGAACTTAGAAATTAAAAGGTAGTGCTGTTCTCTGGTCATCCACAGAGGCAGACAAGGTAACCAATCATAATGGCTAAAGGTTTTAAGCAACATAAGAATCTCTTGCTGATCAACCTTTAACTTGATAAACATTTTCCCACGCCCAGATCAGACCTACAGAGGTGACATCTGCATCTTTTTTTAAATCAAGCTGAGTTGCTTTTCACAATGGTGTTCAATTAATGTTTATGAAATCGCAGTGGGTCTGCTTGGTGGTTATTTCCCTTTCTTCTCTTATAATTGTATTCTCATTAAGCCTCTTTTATCTCCAGACACATTGTAGAGGGCAATGATATGATATCTTCTTTAGATATTTGCAAAACTTCTGAAGTCAGGGACAATGCCTCTGTTATTCACTGCTCTATCCCCAGCCCTTGTCAGAGGTACTTCCACATAGAAAGCAGTTTAGAAGTGTTTACTAAATGAATGAATTGTTCTAATCATCAGAGCAATCCCGAACAGATTCATAATTTCGCTTCTACTTTAACTGATGCTTACAATTAAATTACTAGTACAAGGTCATTTGATTAGTGTCTGGTAGAGTCAAACTTGAGCTCAAGTATATACCTTCGGTCATCTACTGAAGGTAAAGAGAAGTAACAAACGCAGAAAAAGTAACCAATCATTGTCTAAAGATTTGTAAGCAACATAAGAGTCTCTTTTTAAAGCCAGAAATGTTTCCATCATACCATGATGATGAGTTAGGTGGACGGGTAAGATAATAAGAGTGATTGAATGAGTGAATTACTCTAGCCCTATCTACTTGTGTTGGTTACACAGCCATCCCTAGGCTGTCTTGCCTTTGGGATATTGTCCCTTCAGTTAGAATAGTAGGATTGTGCTTGCCACTGGGAAGAGGTGTCTTTGAATTCTGCTGTCCTATTCTCAAGCTCCAAGGCATATGTGAAGTTCATGAAAAGCCAAGGACATCATTGGATTCCAAGTTCCCCGATGTTCTCACATTGTGGAGGCTGGCCTGCTTGGGCTGCTACAGGTCTCCCAGGCTTCCCCTCTCTGTAAGGCATGAGAACTTGTAAAGGTGCTTAGAAGCATTTTGTCACCAAGGACAGGGAAGTGCGAGGTGCCCACTTCATTCTTTGGACCATGTGAGTTCAGGTTCCAAATATGCCATACTTATGTCATTCTCCTCTGGGCTTTATCTGGCCTCAAATCTAGTTAACTGTTCAAAGCTGGGGAGCTAAAAAAAAAAAAAAATCAATTTCCAAGAATGGCCTATCTAAATTCAATTCCCGAAAGGTGCTTAAGTCAGAGGGAGGTGCATAAGAGGGCACGTCGGAGCAAGAGACAGAGATGGCCAAGAGCATTTCAGACAAAGAGAAAATGTATTCATTGTCACAATTGGGTGACTTACAATTTTGACCTTTTCTTTTCCCCGTTCTACTCTTTTGCCTAGAAATGGATGACAGTGGGAAACAGTTATAAGGAAATTGATCTTAAAGTAGGAAGGAGGAAAGGGTTCATATATCATCTACAAGTTTAAGAATTCAATTTGAGTCTGGAATTTTATTTGGGATGTTGGATAGTTAGATATCATAAAATACTCAAACTAAAGGAACCAATCACACCCCCAGAGTGCTTTGACTATTCAGCAAAAGGCAGGCTATTGTGTCTTCCAGTCTTTCACATTTCCCGCCAAAGAGAATTCTAGTGCTAACAAGGTGTATCTACTATTACTGCCCATTTATTAGAGAGTTATGGTTGTTTAGCTGGAAATATAGTATTTTTAGTTGCTAGGCAAAAGAGATGTCTGTTGTAAGCAATAATGCTTTTACATAAATTTATCTGAGAGTTTGAGAAAAAATTAAATTTAGCTGATTCTCATTTACATCTATAACACATGCCTTTTGACTGTACTGAGTCTAAAACATTGGTTATGGCTGTGTTATATTGCTAATTTATACAGTAGCATACTTGTTTATAGACCACCAACTCAGCTGGTATGTGAGGCAGTTTGAAGAAGATCATGCTGCTACTCTTTCTATAATTTCTTGTTTAAAATAGTCACTAAAACATTTTTAGATCGCTGAAGTAGGGTGTTTTATAATTATCAAATCACCTTATTTTGTATTAAATCATTGATGTTTTTCTTTACCTTTCTTCATATCTAATAACACTTCAGGAGAAAGTATTCTCCAAAGTTTTGCTTTATATCACTCTTATGGCTATTCAACTTAGTAACTTTATATTAATGAAATAAAGCTATTTATTTTATGGGCACAGTTAAAGACTTCATTTATGGTGTTTTGGTAGTGGTTGAAAGTAGGTTCTGAAGACTATTTTCCAGGCTTCTCATCCTACCTTTGCCATTTACAAGTGGTGTAATTTTCATCAATGTATAAACTGTTCTGTGCCTTAGGTTTTTCAATGATAAATGAGGATTATAATAGTTTTTACCTGCTGGTTTTGTTCTGAAGAATAAATGAGAGCTTTCTGATAAAGTTTTTAGTTAGAACAATATCTGAGACATAGTAAACATTATAATTTCTATCTTTGAAGTGTGATAATTTCTGTATAGTTTTGCATCGTAACTACACCTTTAGTAATCAGAATATTTGATCTAATTCTTGATCAAGCAGATTTCCATTTCCTGTATTTATTTTGGGCTCTTATTTCAGCAATTTGTAAAAAATGTTCTTTGAGAGAACTCAAAGGAATCACATATATTCAAAATTTGTACAATTTAGCAGTTGGTATTTTGTATTAATTTGAAATGTTAGAGTATTTCAACTTATTTCCTATTTGGGAAATTGTCAAGTTAAAGTGCTTTACTATTTTGGGAGATCTTTTTCAAACTGTATGCTGTGCTGTTTTTTTAATGTTCCTTATTAGTCCAAGTCATGCATCCAATACATGGGCACTTCATAATTATAAAATCACTAAATTAAAACAATTAATCTTTCATGTGGTTATTTATTCTTTCATATCTGTGCCTAGTAGTTGGGGGAAAATTAGGAAGTTCTATGTTTCAGGCTTTATAGAGCCTATTTTCTGTTTTATTTAATAAGGTGTAGAATATAGAACTTTGAGATATGGTAATACTTTAGTTTTCTGACATGTCAAGAAATGATGCATTTCAGTAAATTATTATTTCAGATTATTTTTCCCCTATGATGTGTTACTCCCCTTCTTGCCTTCTAAAGAAGTGCACAGTGAATATAATATACATTCTTCTTCATAATGCAGAGGCATCATTAGGAATTATTACTATTGTTCTGTCCAGTGAGTGACACAATACTGTCCTCTGGGTATGAATCTTAGTCAACTAAGTACTAAATGGATCTAGACAGCTGTCTTTTTTGAATCCTTGTGTTTACTGTTATTCCTTACCTCTGGCAATGTGCCTCTTTCCAGAAAGCCAATCTCTACTTACTGATTCTGACTGCAAGCAATGCTTGCCAGAATTGTGTCTACAATAACACTAGGACAGTGCTTGAATGAGAACTTGATGTTTTCTTCTCAAGTACAGTTCATAGGATAAAAGAAGGGATAGTGTATATAGATGGACTATTGACTGTAAGAACTTTTGACTTTTGGTACACTATTCTAATATACAGATAAAAAGTTTGTATGTTTAGTATTTTTAATATATGCCTTAATGAAGAACTTGGGTGTGTATGGCTAACATTACACAGATGCTATTTGGTAGATTTGTTAAATCCTCAAAAAGGAGAAATAGAATTCTGAGTTCATAAATTAGACATCTTAAATATAACAGTGACTAAAATAGGAATAGAATATAATGCAGGTCATGAAAGAGTCATTGTCCCTGGAGACATTTTACAGCATAACTGAAGAATGACTGTCAACACTTTGGTAGTGGAGATTTTATGAGTCAGGTGACCATTTGAAAACTCTGGCTTTGCCTCTGTTCTCTATTTTAGACAAAAACATTTTGGATTGATTCTATCAACAGTTATTTGTGAGTTTACCTACTAGGTCAAAAGCACTGTGAAAGGTACTAGGAAGGTAAACAAAATATACATGGTCTTTGTTCCCCTGGAAAGACAGGTTGAAATAATCACTCAATTAAGTATATACTCATCAATTTTGACGTTGTATAAAAAAAAAGTACTGAATGCTGTGAGTGATTATTAACAAGAGGAGGTTATTTTTAGGTTGAGAAATCAGAGAGAAATTGATGCTCAAGTTGAAATCTGAAAAATGAAGAGAAGTCAGAGAAAAGAACCACCCCCCACCCCCAACAGAGTAAGCGGCACTGGAAATTGTTTGGAGATGGGAAAGAGCTTGGCACATTGCAAGAAATGAAAGAAGGCCAAGGTGACTGAAGTGCAGTGAGGAGGGAGAGGTATGTTGTGAAATAAAGAATGGAGAGAGATGTAAATGCTGGGCCATGAAGGACCTTGGAAGCCATTGCAAGTATTTTGAGTATTTTTCTAAGTGTAGAGACATTGAAGAGTTTTAAGTAGGGGAATAGCATAATCACAGTTGAGTTTTTAAAAAAAATATTATTTTCTCTGTTGTTTATTGAATAATGAAAGCTAGAGAAAAAGTGAGACAGATATATGGGTGACAGGCTATGAGGGTATTGAGGTAATGGAGCTAAGAGTGGTGAAGGTGGCAATGGACAGAAGTGGACAGAGCAAAGACCTCCACGTCAAACCCTCAGTTTCCTTATCTATAAAATGGGGGTAGTTACTATGCTTGCTATAGTGTTGATATCAGTAAATATTCACTATTATTATTATTCAGTAAAATTTATACTAACTGGTTGGTTAATTTCAAAAGCTGGTTAAAGAGGAGAAATACTAAATGATATATACTTCAATATTTTACTTTAGCTTAAAGTATATAAGAATTTATTGTTAATCGTCTGATACAGTGTTAGGACTATTTGTTGAATGTGAATGCATGAAGTTCTGAGTTGATTTTGATTAGTTTGGTTTTATATGAACAGTACCCACTATTGTATCCTCTATGATTACCAGTTTTGGTTCCATTGAAGTGAGAATTTAAAGACATCTGTAAATGTTTTTATGAGACAGGGATGAGAATGAGAGCAAGGAACTTTCTAATTCCCCCCCCCCTATTTTGTGCATATGTGATTCAAAAACAACTCATTTAGCAATTTTTCTTGGAAGTTTTCCAAAAGATTCTACCTAGTTTTTATAGCGCCAAACTTCTAAAACATTCATATCCTACTGTCTTATGTAATAGTTCATTGAAATGTAATTTCAGTTGCCAGTATAACTGGTATGAGCAGGTTTGGAAACAAATACAACTGACTTCTGGTATGACTATCATTTGATTGGAGGGAGAAAAAACGTAGGTAGGGTAATACTAGAAATTAACTTCATAATAGCTGCAAGCACTCAGTGTGTCCTGGTAAGGAGTCTTTTCTTTTCTTTTCTTTTTCCTTTTTTTTTTTTTTTTTTTGAGTTGGAGTCTCACTCTGTTGCCTAGACTTTAGTGCAGTGACTGCTCCCGGCCACCGCAGCCTCGACCTGCTGGGCTCCAGCAATCCTTCCGCCTCAGCCTTCCAAGTAGCTGGAACTACAGGCGCGTGCTACCACACCCGGCTAATTTTTTTAATTTATTGTGGAGATGAGGTCTCACCAAGTTGCCCAGGCGGGTCTCGAACCCACAGGCTCAGGCAATTCACTCACCTCAGCCTCCCGAGGCACAGGATTACAGGCTGAGCCACTGAACCCGACTCTTTTTTCTTTTTGTAAATAGAGGATATGGAGAGTACCAGTCAGTTCAGCAGCTGAGTAACTCGAGAATACTTTTAGTGTTTTTTTGAAGTAGAATTGACAAAGCTTGATATGGGGTAAAGGGAAGGAGAATTCCAAGAATAGAACAACCATAGGAAAAAGGAACTATTTATCAAGATGGGTGAGAAGATGGGGAGATAATCCAAATAGAGTTTTAAGTTTAAGATGCTTAGAAGACATTTAAGTAGCAATATTAAATAGGCCATTGGCGCTGCAGCCCTAAAACTTAGTGGTCCTGGCTAGACTTTGCTTGTTGAGCTGGAGGGGAATATGATGAAGGCTTAGACCAAGATAGAGAGCTCTAGGTGCCAGGCTGGAGTGTATAGAAAATGGAGTCATGGGGGCTGAAGGCCAGGTGGAGACTGGGTGGCTCTAAATTGTGCCTGAGTGATGTGGCTAAAGAAATGGTGCTGATTGTCAGGTGCAAGTGTCAAGGTGGAGGTCTAGGTACAAAAATTAGAAATGAAACAGAATACAAGTGAACACAGTTCGGAGATCATGAAATATGGCAAAGCCATGGTAAATGCTTGAAGAGTAAGACTGTGAAAGATGCCAGGGAGTTAGGACACCATTTTTGTGCAGTGCTCCCTGAATACTCTGTGGACCAACAGGAGAGCTGATACACAGCCACTAAGGCATAAACAGTAATTTGATTTTCTTTCTTAAAATTTTTTTATTATAAAGATGTGGGGTTCAATTCAGGGTTAGGTATACAAATGTTCATTGTGCAGGTACCCTTGTTGATGAGGTGTGCCCCCCTCCTCTGGCAGTTTCCTACTATTGCCAATCCCTTTCTTATAGTATTACAATAATTGTTCAGGGTCCACTTATGAGTGAGAACATGTTATACTCAGTTCTTTGTTTCTGTGATAGATCACTCCGTATTATACACTCTAAGTCCATCCAAGTTGCTGTGAAGTTCATGATGTTGTCCTTCGTTATGACTGCATAATAGTCCATTATGTATATGTACCACATTTTTTTTAGCCAGTCCCCCTTTGATGGGCAGCATGGTTTGTTCCATGTTTTTACTATTGTGAATAAGTAATTTGATTTTCTAAAAGTGTCAAAGGACTTTCTATCATGCAGCCTTGATGCAAGGATGTTGTTATAATCATTGATGTCCATTTATGAATGTATTGGATTGTGTTTAGAGGTGCTAAGAAGACAATCTTAAATTCCCCCAAATGGAATTACACTGTTGATCTTTACCTTATAAAGAGTATTCTGTAACTAAACAAGCAAACTTCAATTCTACCCTGTATTATCTGCATGTGCAATAATGCCGATGTTTGATATCATCAGTGCCCTAAATTCGTATTGATGTAAGAATCATCCACTTTTGGTAGTATTCATATTGAAAACATAACGTGTTCAGTTACTGGTGGAAATTATAATTAGATCTGAAAATATTCTGTCAATCAAAATGAATATTGTGTTGTTTTACCCAGTTAAGTGAGAAATTGTGGTAAGGAAGGGTTTATTTTTAGTCGATGAGGATAGCTATTCTGGCTGCTCAGTAGAGGTGTGTTGTATTGTGATATGAGAGATAATTTGGCTGACTGGCCATGTGATGGCTTGTTAAGTAATTTCAAACACACAAGACTGAAGATTCTCATTGATTTTTCATTTCCCGAAAGACTAGAGAGCTGAGTCTTAGTATCTTTGCTTTTGAAGAGGCAGTCTCTTAAAGGATAGTTTCTTCCTTCTGAAGGGAATATTTATATATTGAATATTAAATCTAGAAATAGCGATCATTGATTTTTTTGGCCTGACCACTTTCCCATATAGTGAATTTCTCAAATGTTTTAATATTTAATGTTCAAATACACTTGATTCTTTTAATGGTTTTCTTTAAGTATCTATTTTTGAAAATATCCCTGAGGAAATAGTCTTGTATGACAAATCTGTTTATTTCTCATGTATATAATATAACTTCAAAAATGTGGCCAGGCCTGGCAGCTCATGCCTGTAATTCCAGGGAGTCGGAGGTGAGAGGATTGCCTGAACCCAAGGGTTTGAGACCAGTCTGGGCAACATGGTGAGACCTCATTTCTACAATTAAAAAAAAAAATTAGCCAGGTTTGGTGGCGTACATCTGTAGGTCCAGCTACTTGGAAGGGTAAGGTGAAAGGATCGCTTCTTTTTCTTACTGTTTAACTCATTCTAGGATCTGTTTAGTACTCTTCACATAGCCTATAGTCACTACTTAGGCATGTAGCCTATAGCCACTACTTCAGCTACTAACTCTCTGCCCTAGGTTGTTATAATGACCTTTTGCATTCTCTGTGCCACCACCTTTTAATCTGTTCTTCCACCTTTGGTTGATGTGATATTGCTAAGCTTAAAATACAGTCATGCCATCTCCTTGTTTAAAACATCAGTGGTCTTGCCCTTAGGATACAAAATAAACTATTTCATGTGTTGTGTAAAGCATTTCAAGCCTTGACCTCCTGTTTCTTCACCTTCAGACTAACCTTTTACTCCTCACATCTAAGTTCTTGAATATTACATGACTGTATGGACCCCAAACCTTCACATATGGCCTTTGTTTGGTTTAGAACCCCCTCTCTCTTCCTTTTAGTTCTCAACTGAGATGTTACTATGCAGAGGAAATATTGCCCTAGCGTCACAGATGAGGTTAGGTGCTCCTGCTGTGTATACCCAATGCTACCACCACACTCATGTCATGGCTCTTTTTATTCTTTATTGTTGTTGCTTATTTACCCATATGTACCTCCCCATTGGCTATACATTTCATTAGGGATGAGACCATATCTGTTGTTCTATCTATTGCTACATGTTTCAGGTTTGTTGTGATAGCTCCCCACTTCTAGCAATCAAAGTCTGCTCCAGTTACTGTTTTTTTTTTAAACTCAAAATTCAGTGTTATACAGCTACTATTATTTTGTATGCTCCTGTATACTTGTGTCAGAAACTTGGACAGAGCATAGTCTAAATGTAGACGTGACTTATCTCTGCTCTATGAGGTCTAATGCATTACCTAGAAAAACTGGAAGGGTGGAAGGATACTTCAATGGTCAGTCAATGGAATCATCTGAAGACTGCGTTATGGATGTGTCTACTGCCTGGGATGGGATGACTTGAAGCTTAGGTGTGGCTATCTATCAGAGTGCCTGCACATGGCCTTTCTCTGTGCCCTGCACTGATTCAGAGTATGGTAGAATTGAAATGTCTAGACTTTTTATATAGCATCTCAGGGCTCCAAGAGCAAATCAGAAAAAAAGTAGAAGATGCATGGACTTTTATGGTCCAGCAAGGGAAGTCACACAACATCACTTCTACTGTATTCTATTGGTCAGCACTGTTGTATTGTATCACCACCATTACAAACTACAAGCAACTTAATGGGTTAAAACTACACAAATTTATTATCTTACAGTTCTGGAGGTCAGAAATTCAAATGGATCTCAAGTAGCTAAAATAAAAATGTCAGCAAGGCTGTGTTTCTTTTGGAACCTCTAGAAGAGAATCGGTTTCTTTGTCTTTTCCAGCTTCTAGAGTTCACCTGTATTCCTTGGCTTGTGGCTCCTTCTTCCATCTTTAAAGCCAACAGCATGGAACCTTGAGATCTCTCTCTGACTTTCCTGTCTCCTGTCTCCCTCGTTCACTTGACCCTTGTGACTACTTCGACCCACTTAAATCATCCGGGATAATCTGCTCATTTCAAACTCGGCTGATTAGCATCTTTAATCTCCCATAACCTTAATTGCCTCATGTCCACTGGACAAGACAAGGGAATATAGATCCTACTTCTTGATGGGAAATAACTTGTAGTCATATTTTAAAATCATCATCAATGTTTTGCTCATATCACCATATATTTCTGACAAGGTAATATTATTATTTGACAAGGTAATAGGCAACTTCATGAATGGAATGCACTATATTTATATAATGACTGATTTGAATAATGTTAAATGTTATAGAGGAACACTGAAATAATAATATGAGACTATAAAATGAAGTATGTACTTCTAAGAAAATATAGATTTTTTTTTGGTTGCTAGTGCTCTATCTAAACAGGTATGCTCAGTGTTTACTAATGAGCAGTGATATGTCAATGTTAGTGTTGTGAACATTCCAGGGAGGAATGCTTATTCATATGTTGTGATATCTGTGGGCTATAAAAAGCTGAAGAAAATTAAGTGTATAAGAGTATGTATGATGAATATAATAAATATAAGATTATGAAAAAGATGAAAAGAGGGAGGAACCAGAATGACCATAAACACTCTGAAAGTTCAAAATAGTGTGTGAAGAACTGAACTATGTCCTTCAAATATGCATATATTGAAGCTATAACTTGTCAATGTGGCTATATTTGGAGTTAGAGTGTTTAGGGAGACAATTAAGGTTAACTGAAGCAATATAAGGGTAGAACCCTAATCACTCGGTACTGACTCCTTATAAGAAGAGAAAGAGACACCAGAGATGGATCCCTAGGTTCTTACAGAGGCAAGACCATGTGCAGGCACAGGGAGAAGGAAGCTTTCTACAAGCCAGGAAGAAACCAACTTTGATGCCACGCTGAACATGAACTTCTAGGCTCCAGAACTGTGAGAAAATACATTTCTGTTGTTGAAGCTACCCTAACTGGTATTTTGTGATGAAAGCCTGAGCAGGCTAATACAGTGTGATTCAAAAGTACATGAATGGCTTGAGTTCAACTTTGCAAAGGATTAGGTCGATGTCTTGGACTTCATACAACACAGCTTTCTACACAGCAGTGCTTGCTTGCTTTTCTCTGGGGGAAATAGGAAGTGTGGCCCTGGGACATGAGGAACTTTTCATCACAAATGCCACTGGGTCCTTAATCATCCATCAACAGGTCACCTCATCAGGTTAACGAAGTCTTTCCCATATACTAAGCCCGCATCCCACATGTTTGGGCAAGAAAAAAATCTTGTAACTCATAACTTTTTATCTTTAAATTAAAAATACATGTTAAAATTCAGTTCTTTTTCTGGTGTAGGTATCTTCTACCAACTAACGTTCCCTTGAAAAGTGCTTAGAAAGCAGCTTGGCTAACTTATGGACTGTTATGGACTGAACTGTGTCCCTCAAAAATGCATATATTGAAGCTATAACTCGTCAGTGTGACTATATTTGGAGTTAGGGTGTTTAGGGAGACAATTAAGGTTACCTGAAGTGATATAAGAGTAGAACCCTAATCACTCAGTACTGACACCCTTATAAGAAGAGAAAGAGACACCAGTGATAAATTTCAAAAGCATATAAGGAATGTGTACATATAGCGATCTACACAGGTTAGTAGGATATAGGATAGTGTTTCCCAGGCAAGGAGACAAGTTATGGTATTAATGATGTTAAATTCCACCTGCTAAAACATGCATATTAAGTCAAGCAACTGTGTAATTTGTGTTAATTTAACTATTAAACAGACTTTGAGAAAGCTTCTTATTTTTAGTCTAAGGAGAAATCTTACTGGAAAACAAGATCCAAATCTTTAGTAATATCTTTGGAATTTTCAAGCAATAAATCACTGTGGTTAGTTTAAGCAAATAAATGAGTTTATTTGAAGCTTATAGTACAGTTCTCAGGATGAAAAGGAATACTACAAACCAGACTTCAAATTCACAGGAACCAGGCATATCTATCCTGCTCTTGGGAGTAGAAAAATTTTAATCATCTTTCCCTGGCAGTTTTATGGCAATGGATGAACTCAAATTGTTTATTTTGCCCTTGCATCACCCTTCTTGAATTTCTAAGAACCAGTATTTAAGGTTGCCCCCACACCTTACCTGTATATGGATGACAAAAGAAAAGAACCTATGATAGAACCATCAGGAACCCCTTGGGTGTCCATGGTGGCAGGTAAGAGTACCTTGATTTACTGTTCCACCAAGATATCACTTAGGGAGGGAAAGTCATTTCCTAAAATGAAACTGCATGCTTTAGCAAAGCAAATGCCTAGCAGGCAGCTCCAAGGCAAGACTACTATACTGGTTGTTTTGTCTTTATAAATGTAAGGACTTAGAAGCAATCTAATTCTGCATAATTAGTCCTGCTCTTGCTTATAGATGCTTTCTCAATGAGTGAACAACTATAAGTAGAGCTATAACAAAATGAATATATGTGTTTTAGAACTGCCTTCCTAACATTATGAAGAGTCAATATGATATGATTAGCACCATACCTGGCAAATAAAGATTAGATATTTAACAATATTTCAGTATTTCTGAGAGGTGATATAAAAATGTCCAGCGAGCACCTGAAAGTATTATTAGTAATTAGGGAAAATAAAATTACAAGAGCAATGAGACCCCACTGCACACCTTCTAGGGATGTCTAAAATAAAAAAAAGACAATAGCAAGTTTTGTGAGGAGATGAAAACAGTAGAACCCTCAGACATAATTGGGGGGGCAGATTATAAAATGTTCCAATCACTTTGGAAAAGAGTTTGCTAGTTTCTCAAAATGTGGAACATAAAGTTACCATATGAGCTAGATATATGCCCAAGAGAAATGAAAACTTACGTCAACATGAAAATCTGTATGTGAATATTTGTAGTAGCATAATTCAAATAGCTAAAAATAGGAAAAATATTACCTATCAATTGATGAGTGGATAAACAATATGCGACATATCCTTACAGTGAAATGTTATTTGACAATAAAAAGAAATGAAGTACTGATACGTGCTACAATATGAATGAATCTTGAAAACATTATGATAAAAGAAATAAACCAGATATAAAATGACATGTATTATATGATTACTTACATGAAATGTTTAGAAAATGCAAATCCACAGAAACAGAAAATAGATTAGTAATTGCCAGACACTTGGAGTATGAGGGAATGGGGAATGACTGTTAATGGGTACA
Source organism: Carlito syrichta (assembly GCF_000164805.1). Lineage (NCBI taxonomy): Eukaryota > Metazoa > Chordata > Mammalia > Primates > Tarsiidae > Carlito > Carlito syrichta. The sequence goes on along the minus strand of NW_007253698.1, from coordinate 48,529 downwards.
AGGTATCTTTTTGAGGTGATGAAAGTATTCTAAAATTAGGTTGCAGTGATACATACAAATCTTTGTGAATGCTCTAAAACAAATGGCTTATACACTTTGAAGGGGAGAAATTTATGGCATGCAAATTGCATATCAATAAAGGTGTTATTAAAAGGAACATGACACAAAGTAAATCAGGATCTGGGCTAGTGTAACTACATCATTATGAGACGGAGACACCTGTGGACTTGATTTTCAGGTGAATGTGGTTTCCTGGTACCTAGAAAGATTCTGACCTTGTGCTGGCTGTGGGTGTATATGCATGGAAGACCTAGGCCTCCCTTCTCATTCTGAAGTCATGACAAAAAGGAGAAAGTACAAAATATTTTAAAATAAATATCTGCCTATGTGTTAGGCAGATATTGCCTGTGCTACAATATAAATGAATCTTGAAAACATTATGTTGAGTGAAATGAACTAGTCATAAAAGGTCATGTATTATATGATTACTTATATGAAATGAACATTTATTGGGCACCTACTTTGTGATACTAAACAAAAGATGCAAATATAACTGTGATGCATGTTATTATTTAAAAAACACAGCCGGGCTCGGTGGCTCAGCCTGTAATCCCGCGCCTTTGGGAGGCTGAGGTGAGTGGATTGCCTGAGCCCGCGGGTTCGAGACCCGCCTGGGCAGCGAGACCTCATCTCTACAATAAATCAAAAAATCAGCCGGGCGTGGTAGCGCATGCCTGTAATTCCAGCTACTTGGAAGGCTGAGGTGGAAGGATCGCCGGAGCCCAGCAGGCGAGATTGTGGTGGCCGGGAGCGGCCACTGCACTCCAGTCTGGGCGACAGAGTGAGACTCCAACTCAAAAAAAAAAACAAAAAAAAAAAACAAAAACAAAACAAAAACAAAACTTATTTGCTTAGATCCTCATTCTTACCTCTGCTGTTGCTAGAAGTTAGAGAACAGGAAATATCTTCTCTATTCTGAATTTAAAGTCCATGGAATTTCAACATAGACATCAAATTGCATAAAAAGTAACACAAAGTCATTAATTTCCATATAGAAATAACTTTATTCTCTTACTTTGATTATTTAATGTTAGTTTTTCTTTTTTAAAATTTATTTTACTTCAAAGACGTGGGATACAATTCAGGATTAGGTACACTAGTGATCATCATACAGGTCAAGTTTGGGCCTTCTTTTGGTCCCCACTTTGCCTGGTTTGAGAACAGGTACCCTTATCAATGTTATGTCCAACCCCCTAACCCCCCAGCAGTTTCCAGCTACTGCCAATCCCTTTCTTATAGTATTATGGTGAATGTTCAGGGTCCATTTATGAATGAGTAATGTTATAGTTTTTAAAGCTCTGATAGCTATTGGCTAATTTGCTATTTAGAGTAAAGTGACAATAGTGAATAAGCATTTTTTAGTCTACTATGTTTTGGGTATTTGTTTAAAATAATTTACTCATTGATATTAAGATAATGTTAAGAATTATAATCTGTTTTAAATCAACATGTTTAAAATACCTCAAAGGTATTTCTGTCTTTGGAATAAAATTATAACATTCTGTTGTATTTTACTTGAAAGTAATTAACATCACCAGACATTGTAATTTAATTCCGCTAAAAGCAAAAAATCTATTTTATTGTGTGTGTGGATGGTTGCTTCCTAAGCTTGTATTTCCCTTTTTTGGGAAAAAAATGCATGCACTGTTCTCAATATAAAAAGACATAAAAAGAATGAGATGAGTAGTTTATTTTGACACATGTATTCAGTAAATAAAATATGGTTGTCAAGAAAGGGAGTTAAAGCAAGCTGTGTTAATGAATTTGCTGACAAAGTAGGAAGAATGAGTTAAGATAAATGTAAAAGAACAGGTTTTGGGGCACTTTGATATGTTTTTATGTCCTCAGTTGATTTCAGTCACTATTTCTGCTAATGGAATTGTATAACTTTGAATTTTTTGGATATGTGCTATTCAGTAACTTTTTAATAAAGATAAAAAATATTAAATATACTCTAAAGTATATTCATGTACACCACTATATATAGTGTATGCATATAGTTATTACATATAATGACTTACACTATAGGTGAGTGGTTTTATTTGAAAATATATGAAAACTCCAGAGTATTTCTATTATTTAATGTAATCCCATGTCTGATTCTATTACTAAAAAAGCAAAACTTGATCAGTTTTTACAGATAAATGATTTTTCCAGGTGACTCGCTTCTATTTTATTTATCTTAATAATTGGATTGACTAAATATATAAACATGCCTAAAGATGCAAAATTTACCTATATTTCTATAGTTATCCTAATAATTTGGCTTGCAGTAATATAAGAAAATTGTTATATTTTCATCTTTGTAATGAGGCATAAGATTCCTTAGAGGTTATCTGGCAAGAATAATAGAAGGAGAACCTCAGTATTATTTCACTATTCATGAGATAAGTTTTTTTGTAATATGTTGAGTGTCCACAACTCCATAATTTACACGTGTTATGAAATACGTATATAACAGATTCCCATTTCCAGATAATTTGGCAGTTATCACATGTTTATTACAAAGCCAAAAACATTCTTAAGTGTTTGAATTTATTCTGTTTTTAACGTTGTGGCATTTCTTTGGCGCATTTACTGTTGATATTATATAAAAGATGAGTTTAATCAATAATGGAGGTCCCAACTTGATATACAAGCTATTCAAGGAGGACTTATAGGCAGATTTATGTGAACATTTTGAGAAGGATGCAAATGCCATTCTAAGTATTTTTAATTCATTGTGTTATATAATTTCTTGGATCCTGATCATAGCAATATGATATTACAAAACATTTTACAGAGAATAGTTAGAATCAAAAGTATATTTAATATTTTTTTACCATCACGCTACATACATATTATTGAGGGGAAGTAGAGGCAATGAAAGACTGAAGGAGAGGGAGAAGAAAAAAAAGGAGGAAGGGAGGAGGAGGAGAGAGAGGTCCTGCTAATCTGCATTTTAGAGTTTATTTTTATTTATTTCTATTAATTATTTATTTATTTATTTTGAGTTGGAGTCTCACTCTGTCACCCAGACTGGAGTGCAGTGGCCGCTCCCGGCCACTGCAGCCTCGACCTGCTGGGCTCCGGCGATCCTTCTACCTCAGCCTTCCGAGTAACCGGAATTACAGGCATGTGCTACCACGCCCGGCTGATTTTTTTTTTTTTTTATTGTAGAAATGAGGTCTCACCAAGTTGCCTAGGAGGGTCTCGAACCCACGGGCTCAGGCAATTCACTTACCTCAGCCTCCCAAAGCACGGGATTACAGGCTGAGCCACCGAGCCCGGCTCATTTTAGAGTTTAATACATGCTTATTCAATGTGAACCTGTAAGGTTTAATATATCTTGAAAAATATTACTTTTAATATAGTGTTTAGTATAAGCACCCCCAAATTTAGTTCAACCAGCTTTATTCAACATGTATGTTCAATGATACCAATTTTTTAAAAAGAAGATGCTGGTATAGTCTTATATTTTTATTTATTTATCAAAAATTGGAAGATTGTTGATAGGAAAAGGAAAGAATGATGTGACATATCTCACTGCACTATATAAAGAAAAATCATACTATGCTATGACTCAATACACATTTCTGCCACAAATTTGCATGATGATTCATAATTTAACATCAATTATTGTTGCATGTATATTTATATACACATAATAATCATTTCAAAAGAAAAGATTTTGCTGTATAAGTCAAAAATTCCTAGAATTGTTCAAACCAGTTGTATAACCCCCTATGTACCAAATGAAGTCTCAAATCTTTTGTATACCTGAAGCCACCTATTTAAATGGAGATGCTTACAATCCCTGAACAATCTAGCTTGGTAGTCTGATGTGAGGCCTCCTAAATTTGTATTTTTTAACCATGCCCAAGGTGATTTTGATGCATACAGCTTTGCATCACACTTGTAAAACATCACCTTAGAGTTAGTCTAGTTTAAGCACTTATTTTGTGGATAAGACCAGGCAATGTAAATTACTCTATCAAGAAGCTACAGGTAGCAAAAGAACATCTCATGCTGTGCTAAATAATAAGAAATTTTATGGCTCACACAGCAAGAAATTCAGGGGTAGAGGGCTTCAGGTGTGACTTGGTTAGGACCAAGATCTGACTCTTTGTGGTTAACGGGCTCTTTCTTTCCTCTCATGTGGCATGTCATGCAGTAGCAAGATAGTTGTGATGATCATTGGAAGTGCATGCTCCTCATTTATACTCAGTAACCACTTCCTAGGACTCTTTCAATACTTTCTGAAGCTTTTCAATTCATTGGCCAGAGTTGGGTCACAAGTCCATTTCTAAAATAATTACTGGCAGAGGAAATTGAATAATGATGGCTGATAGAGATTAACGCTTTCTTATCCTCAAATCTGGGATCAAATTTGTGATTTGCTACTTCTCAATTGGAAAAGGTGGTATAAATGTGGAATTTGAAAGCTACAATGGCTTAATTAAGAAGAATGAACTTGAATTAAATTTTTGAATGAAAGCATGCAAATAGAAGTTTTCTCTTCTGTAAACCCTTTTTGATTTCATTTTTTTTTTCCTTTTCCAAATGTTATGCTTAGTAACCTTATTCTAGAACAACACCATAGATTCTAGGCTTAAAAGTTTTTTTAATATATAAGAAAGTACCAACAAGCAAGTTTTCATATTATTATTTAATAATGGAGTTTCCATTAGGATATTTAATTAACTGTGTCACATTCATGGCCACTCAGCTTGCTATTTTCATCAAGTTTTATTATTGATGATACAAGGCTGGTGTCAGTGCTAAGGAAATGGTGCTGCAACCCAGTAGACAAGTCCCTGTGTCTGTGAAACATGCTGTGAAATTTGACATCTATGCAGGTGATTATAGTATCTTTAGTCAGTTTGGTCTGTTAGAACAAATATCATAGACTGGGTGTTTTAAACAACACACATTTCTGTTCTGAAGCCTGGGAGTCCAAGATCCCAGTACCAGCCTGATCAAGTTCTTGGTGATGGCTCTCTTGCTGGTTATGGTCAACCTTTGGTGCATGCAGGCAGAGAGAGAGAGCGAGAGACAGCGAGAGAGAGAGAGAGAGAGAGAGAGAGAGAGAGAGAGAGAGAGAGATCTCGTGTCTCTTTCTTTTTTTAAGGGCCTTAATCCCATCATGGGGGCTCTAACCTCCTGACCACATCTAACTCTAATTACTTCACAAAGCCTAACCCTCCACATATTAAAGATTGGGACCTCAGCATATGCATTTCGGGGATGGGGAGAGGAACACAAACATGCAGTCCATAACAAATATAATATGGTTTGTGCTAAGACAGGATTAAGAGTGAGATGCAATGGAAGCTGGGGGATTGGGAACTGGACACCTAGCCAAGAGTGGGAGGGCAGTATCAAGAACCTGGAGAAAGTAATATTTAAGCAGAGGCCTGAACTTAGAGCTGAAATTAAGTAAAAGAATGGAAAAGAAAGCTTCCAGAAAAAACACAGCAAGAAAGAACATGGCGTGGTTGAGGGACTCTGGCATTCAGCATTTCAGTGTATTTGGAGCAGAAATGGGAGGGTGAGGTGCAGAGTAGCCAGTGGGGAAGGCAGAGAAATGCCCAATCTAGACTCATAAGCTTCTTTGTAAGTTATACTACAGAGTTGGACTTCCTCTTGAGGGCAAAGAGGGAGCCAATGAATGCTACTCAAGGAGAGAAGTGTTATTATTATTATTGTTGTTATTATTTTGAGTTGGAGTCTTACTCTGCTGCCCAGGCTGAAGTGCAGTGGCATACTCATGGCCACCCTAGCATTGAGCTGCTGGGCTCCAGTGACCCTTCCGCCTTAGCCTTCCAAGTAGCCAGAACTACAGGAGAGCGCTACCATGCCCGGCTAATTTTTGTTTTAATTTATTGTAGAAATGAGGTCTCGCCAAGTTGCTTGGACTGGTCTCAAACTCACGGGCTCAGCCAATCCACTCACCTCGGCCTCCCAAAGTGCTGGGATTACAGACTGAGCCACCAAATCCAACTAGAATCTATATTTTCAACAGGCAACTCTTCCTCCGGTGTGAATAGTGAATTACAGAAGTGTAAGACAGGGAAAGTTAAGCCATTTGAAAAGTCCTTGGTGATCCAGGTGAGGAATGGAGGCCTGAAGTCAGGCTGAGGCAGCAGATCTATAAAGAAGTCAGGATGAAGAAAAATTGAGGAGGTTGAGTCAGCAGGGATTTGTGATTAAGTGGATGTAGTAGTTTAGGAAGAAGGAGCCTATTATGATTGATTGATGCATAGGTTTCTAACTTGGAAAATAATCAGTTGATGGTTCAGCCATTGTGATGGCTATAAATTGAATGATGCTCATGGACTCTTCTCAATCCAATAGTATCTTTAGAACATGGAGATAAACATGGCTGAGCCTGGCATAATGATTCATTTTGCATTATCAACTCTTTTGTTCCTCAATTTTATGTTTTGTCAAAACTGCTAATGTGACACCAAGCATGGTGAGGGTGGTGACTCATGCCTATAATCCCAGTACTTTTGGAGAACAAGTGGGAAGGATTGCTTGAGCCCAGGAGTTTGCGACCAGCCTGGGCAACATAGTGAGAACTTGTCTCTACAAAAAATAAAAATGAAACCTGCTAATATATTTAAACATTTTAAAAGTGTGTTCAGGCATATCTTATCAACTCTTCCTCGAAGCCTTCTTGACTTTTGTCGTTTTAAAAATTATTGACTTTCTTCTCTATGACACTCAAACATATATTAGCACATGGTTAAATCAATTTTGAATTATATAGAGATTTGGCTTATATTTTCATATGTCTTTTTTATTGTCCTTGTTACTTTTATTATTAAGCACTTGTGAATGCCTTACCTTCTATTTTTTTTGCATTAAGATATGTGAATGTGTTGGTTTAATTGATTTAATAAAGATTTAGACTGATGAAACTATATGCACCATAAAATGTAAATGTGGACTCTAGCTAGCAAGGATAAACATTATGTAAAGTTAAAACAACAAATACATACCGGAGGCATAGAAGGTTAAATGTTCTGAAAATTATTTCCATTCTCATCATTAATGTGTAAAGAAGTAATCATAACATTACTACATTTGTAATCTTTGTTTTATATCACCTATATGCAGAGGACCAGTAAATGAAGAAAAGTATCTGTTGACAAAAAAACTTTTGCATGGTTATTATTTTCTTATTAATGCAACAGTTAGGGATTTCTGAAATAAAACACAATCAAGTATCTATCAATATAAACTGATCAGTTTCCTCTAGAGTATTTCCTATTTCTGATGGTGATCTTAAAATTTCTTGCTGACTGCAAGAATATTTTGCTGTAGAATACACTATATGAAATGAACAGTATGATAATTTCTTCAGTTTTCGTAGTGGGGCATAAATGTTCACAGAGATGACCGTCTTATATACACAAACTCTTACATGCAAACACTTTGGATTAATTTTATACTCTTAAATTCTTCAATCATTTTTTCTTAAGGGGTTTCTTCTCTCCTCATGTTTTTATAGATTACCTGGGATTTCACTCTAGCTTATAGTCTTTAAGTTTTTCAACTACAAAAAAATTCAAAAAGAAAAAAAACTAAGTTCTTGCTTTCCTATAAATTCTATAAATATTTCATTTTTTATACAAATGTACTTTATGGGTACAGATTGGCTTAGTATCTAATATTTTGAATCTTTTAAATTTATTTTGTAATGTATTCAAAGCAAATGTCTGTGGTTTGTCTGATTTTTATCATATTTTTCTCCTTTTTAACCTGTTATGATATTTTTGTTAATTTTGACTTGTATGAGGTGAGTCTTTTAATCTTATCATGCAGACCATTACTTAACATTGATTTTTAAATATATTGGGCAATAGTTGTTCTATTTGTCTTAATCGCTTCAAGAAGATACTTGTCACTCACATGTTGAAAATCAAATATTTTAAATTTTTTCACTAACTCTCATATTGTAGTCAACTTTTGTATTTTTCCTTTCCATTTTTGGAAAGCCAGTCAAATTTGACCTATATTTCCCACTTTGAATTTTACATTGTTTACAGTATTCCATCTCTAATGTTTTAAATTATACCATTGGCTAGGTGCAGTGGCTCACGCCTTAATCCCAGCACTTTGGGAGGTGGGGGCAAGAGGATTGCCTGAGCCCACAGGTTTGAGACCAACCTGGGCAATATGTGAGACCTCGTCTCTGTAATAAATAAAAAAATTAGCTCAGCATGGTGGCACACACCTGAGGTTCCAGCTACTTGGAAGGCTGAGGTGGAAGAATCACCTGAACCCAGCAGGTCGAGGCTGTGGTGGCTGTCAGCATTCCATTGCATTCCAGTCTGGGCAACAGAGTGAGACTCTGACATTAAATTAAAATAAAATAAATATAAAATTAAATTTAATTTAAAAAATAAAGCCAATGGATGAAAAACATTCAAAAAATTCTACCATCACTTCATAAATGACCTGTCATTCTTTTATATAGCCCACTGATATGTTATTTTGCCATGTTATCACTTGTACTAATCAGGATGGAATAGTCTGTGCTGCAAGAATAACTATATAGGAAAATAAATTTTTCACCCTATATTCATAATATTTTTGACTCCAGATATGTGAGGATTTTTCCCTGTGTCAAGTAATTTCCTCATATTCCACAGACACCAACTGGGTGTCCTACAATTCAATTCTGACACTATCTACTGGATGTTTACACAGACCCCATAGATTAAGGGCTCAGTCTCACAAGACTGTCCCCACTTCAGGTGCCAGTTGCAAGTGGGAGGGGGGTGCCCAGATTACCCACAACTTCTAAATTAGTGTCAAATTAGAGATTTCCATGACACCATTCTCAGGTTAAATCATTTGATTGAATGGCTCACAGAACTCAGGGAAACACATTTATTAGTTTATTATAAAGGATATTTTATAAGATACAGATGAAAGAGGTACATAGGGTGGGATTCAGATAGGTCCCCAGCACAGGAGCTTCTGTTCCAATGGAGTTGGGGTATACCACTCTCCTGGCATGTGGATATGTTCATCAACACAGAAGCTCTCTGATCTTCATACTCAAAGATTTTTATGGATACTTCATCACATCAATATGTCTCCAAAACCTCTTCTAAGGAGGATAGGGGAGAGGCTGAAAGTTCCAAGCTTCTAATCATGGCCTGATCTTTCTGGTAACCACCAACCCCCATCCTGAAGCTATCCAGAAGTCCACCAGGAATTATTTCATCAGAACAAAAGATACTTCTAGCTTCCAGGAAGTTACAAGGCCTTTAGCCAGGGACTGAGGACAGAGACCATATATAGTATATTTGTTTATTATGTCACAACCACCAAACCTGAAATTTCTGTAGCTCAATCAAACAAAAGTGTATTGCTTCTCATGCTACATACTCAACTTAAGGTGATTAAGCACTCTGCTCCACACACCCACCCAGTGATCTACGCTGATGGAGCCCTACCTTCTTTTAACCACATCATCTGGGATATGTCATATTTTCAGTCATGACATTGTGATTTAATTCTTCTGGCTGATTGGCCATAAGTAGCCACTTAGCCCACCAACATGTATATACCTGGAAGGAAAAAGAGAACCAGATATGGATAAGCACTAAGAATCTATTCTAGAGTGTTTATGAAATCAGTAGTTACATTTCAAAACTGTTTTGAGCATATAAAGCAAACACTATCTTATTTTACCTGGGGTTTTGGTGGTAAAACTTCTTCAGATATACGATCTTTTCCTTTGGTTTTGCAGAATCTAGAATAAAGAGCATCAGAATATTATGCTTTAATTGTAGTTAATATGATTTAGGTCCGGGTTTGTTGCCTCAGCCTGTAATCCTAGCACTTTGGGAGAGCAAGGCGAGTGAATTGCCTGAGCCCATGGGTTCAAGACCAGCTTGGGCAACTTGGCGAGACTTTGTCTCTACAATAAATGAAAACTTAGCTGGGCGTGGTAGTGTGCACCTGTAGTTCTGGCTACTTGGAAGGAAGGCTGAGACAGAAGGATCACTAGAGCCCAGCGGGTCGACACTGGATTGGCTGTGAGTATGTCGTTGTACTTCAGCCTGGGCCATGGAGTGAGAATCCAACTTCAAAAAAAAAAAAAGAGATACTAAAATAATTTTTTTAATGTTTAAATATTATTTAATATACTGAAACAAGATTTATAATTTATAAAACACTGACACCTTAAATTATTTTCCCCAGATTAAACACTGACCATTTGCCCTTATACTACTTATTGAGTACTTCGCATTACTGATTTGAATTAGCATCTTTGTATACTTCTCATATCTTTTATAAACTGGTAGAATAAAGCGTTACCTTTTTCTGAAAATTTTTTTACTATTCATATGTTTAGCCTTCAATTAAATTTTAGGATAATTTTATCTAAATTAACACTTCTGAAATGATGTGTACTGTGACTTCACCTCATCAATATTACACATGATTAATAGAAAGCCTTCTAATTACCCTTTGTAGAATCAGATTTCTGGGTTCCAGACTCAACTCTGCCACTTAATAGTGGTATGACCTTTTAAGACTCCTAAGTTCTGTGTCTCAGTTACCTCATCTGTAAAATGGGGATAGTAAATGCATCTACCTTATAAGGTTATGAACAAGAAATGAATTAATATTTATAAGGCTATTGGTATAATGCTTGTTATGTACTCTGTTTTATATTAATGTTTTTAAATATAAGGCTAATTATGATGCTGGAATACAATTGAAATGTGAGATTTTGGAGAATACTATATAAAAAGTACAGTTGTTCACATAGAAAAAATACTTCATGTGTGAATGTAGGCAGAATCATTCTTTCGAGTGTTGACTTTCAGGATGGATGAGCCTGTCAGTGTACTTAATGAATGTGTGAGGTCATCCGAGATTAAAACATTTTATATTCCCGAAGAAACATTAAATTTCCTGTCAGGGAACCAGTATCCAATACCCATTAGAAAGGCTACCCAGTCCCTGTCCCCAAAGCATTGTTCTTTGTAGCAAAACTCAACTTTAAAAGTCTGTGAAGATTCATCTTTAGCAAAAATAAACCTATAGGTTGTGAATGTTTTTAACCAAACATAGCAATTTATCAAAAACAAATTAGTGTACTCAGGCAGTCAGACATATTATTCTGAATGCTTTACTTTTATATCTATTAGAGTATGCTAGAAATTGTACATGATTGTAATGCTGTTTGTAGGGGTTTTAAAATAAGATTAATATTTGAAGAATAATGAGACCTGCAAGGGAATAACAAGATCTGACTAATGTTCATTACAAATTAATAATAAAATATGAAAATGTATGGACTAAGATGTGAGCATTCTATTTATGTTGCTAACTGCAACCATCACATGAATCATCTTTGCTTTAAGGTGTTAAGAATCCTTTGCCTTCCACTGAAACTGCAGGAAGTGTAGGAGATGAGCTATTATTGCAATGCAAGTGCAGACTGATGCACCTTTTTTATTACAGGATCAGGGAATAATCCTCTGAGATTCTTATTTGAAGTAGAATGGAGTGAGCTTTTATTGATTTGTTATTTCATTGGAGACATCATTTTGCTCTCTTGCTCTCTTGTAGTATGGATGTTCAATAAATAATACATTCTTTCTTCTTTATATTGCCACCTGAGAAGTTGTTTGGCTCAAAAAATAAGCCAGGGAAAACCAACCATTTGGCTTCTCTGTTTTTGCATAACAGTTGTAAGGATGGGTCTTGCTAATTGGTTTATGTGATCTGAATTTGTCTTGTGATATCAATGATGGTTTGTGGTTACCAGCTGATTGCCTGTTATCTTGTTGCCATGCTATGGACCTGTAACCTCATATTGTACCTGGTTGATGATGGCATTTGACCCCCGCCTTTTATGTGTGCTTGGTAACTGATCAGTCAAATCCACCTCTGAATGAATGATGATCAGTGGCCAGGCCAGTGAGGCTGACAACAGCCAGATGTAAAAGCAGCACTGTAAGTTAGATACTCATTTAATGGTGTGATTCAGCAGGGAGCATGTTATGACACAAACTATGTTTTCATAATTAGGAAAATAAATGACAAGTCAAAGTTCTTTCTAGATAGGTTTTATTTCTTGCTTTCATCAATGGTTCTTTTTGGCTTTAGCATTATAGAAATACTAGCAGCATCATTTCTAGATTGTTCTAGTAGGCCTAATAAAGAAAAGCAGTGTGCAATTTAAAAATGACATGTAGTAGAATTTTTGTAGGTATTTAATTGAACTCATTGGATTAAATCAGAAGGCACTTTTGGTTATTTCCTGAAGTTCATTCCTCTGTGAAACTGCTGTGCTTTACAGTGGAACTGCCTAGATGGAAATGCATTGAAATGGGAAGTATCACTCCTTTCTCTTGTTGGCTCTCACAGTCTCTCCACATCAAGCCTACCTTCAGGTAATAGGTTTTGATTACGGTAAAGAGGATGTGATTGGCCTTACATAGACTGCATCAAACTACCGGTTAGATTTTTGCTGTTGGCTAACAATATTTTAGAGAGAATATGTTCATTTATATTCTTAGTATCCTACTTGGTCCCTCCCTACCACTTTTAGAGGATCTCAGTTTATTATACTCTGTATTTGACTGTTAATACACCCTGGCCTAAGCTGGAAGAATGCGATTGAGTACAATGCAAACGTAAGTGAATGAAATATGAGTGAAAGTGAATGTAAATTTCTTTGAGGACACATTTGTAATGAGGGGCCTGAAAAATATTTATAGCAATTCACATATAGTACTTGAGAACAGAATATATATTTTGAAGTTCCATAGTGAATTGCAGATAATTCTTTGTAGGTTTTAAATACACAAATACCTTAGGTCATGACTCCTTCCACGCTTGATTTCTATTTGGACTATACAAAAGATGTGTAAATAGATGCTAAAGCCTGTAGACACTGGTAATGTGAAGCAGAGAGGGTAGAAGGAAAAAATATATCCATGTATGAGGATGAAATCAGTATCCTTGCTGTGAGTATTTATCTGTATTTTATATGTTCATAAACCATTAGGAGCCCTGCACATCTTCCCAAGCTGTGAAAAGAGTGAAGAGGCAAAAAGGTAGTTAAAACTGGAAATTTTAGTAAAAGGTTTCCAGTGCCAGGACTAGTATTATAATCATGACTGGTATTCTTTATTAATATTAGCTTATAATTTCTATTTAACCTTTAATGGTCTTTTAATCCTGTTTTGGAGCCCATACTTTTATTTGATAGTATTTTTAAAATATAAAATAAATATTTATATTAAAACATTGGATACTATGTAAAATAAAACATTAATGAAAAGCACTTGCGATGCTTCAAAATAAATGGGATTTGCTTCAAAATAATTTTTAGTGGGGGAGGAGACAGGGTCTATATGGAACTATATTGTCCATGATAAGGTTTGAAACTAGGTGATGGGGCAACAGAGGTTCATTATGTTTCTCTTCTATATAATTTTGAAAATTTTTATAAATACAAGGGGAACTACCTATAATTCTACTTCTCAGAGATAACTTTCTTTTTCTGCACATGTACATAGGTACAAAAGCACTCTTGTACATATCCACACTTTTTGTTTAAATACAATTGGACCACCCCACAGTTGTTAGAGACTCATGTTGCTCCTCTGAAATGCCCTGGGTAGACTCACTTGCAGAGTACCCAGTGGAAGTCCATTGAGTATTCACTGGATGATTAGCCTTTGTGAGTAAATAGAGCCACTTGTGTGCTCAGTTTTGGGGTTTCAAAACACAATTAACTGCTATGTATACTGTCACGAATATGACAAAAATTTAGGATTCACTTGTGTTTGGTGCTGTGGTTTAGACACAGCCCCGGTGTCTTCTATAAAAAGAGATGTGGGGAAAAATAGAAAGGGTAGGGAAAGCTACCTCAGTCTGCTACTCTCTCTGTACTATTGGTTCCTGCTTCCCGTAAAAGAAGAAATAGAGAGAAAACTGAGCAGAACTTCAGAATGGTTTTACTCAGAGAGTGAGGAATGGAAGAACTGGAATGCCTTTTGCTTCCTTTCCCCCTAGGTCCTCCATGTATTCTAAACACCCCAAGTCCAAGCATGTGTCAATTTCACATGTGCATGTTTCTTTCTACCCCCTGGCTGGTAACAAAACATTTTTCTTAAAAGTAAAACTGCCAGGTCAGATCCTTTAGTAACATGACTCACGCAATCCTCCAAGTGTTAATAAGTTTTTAAAATGATAGTTTTTATGCAGTCATTTAATTATAAATCTCTTAGTGGCTCCAAAATATCTAGTTTTGTTTTGTTTTTTTTACTTCCGTCCTTGGCAGAAATTCACATGATTACAACTTTGCACAAATGATTTGATTCCCTAGAAGCATGTGAATAGCTGGTTTGCCCTCATTGTTTCTAAGCTAATTTTCAGAAAGATAGATGAAGATGGAGGATGAAGTGTGGAAAACAATCACATTGAAAATGGTAAATACATTTCGATTTATGAATCAATTGGCTGTATAATTTAAAAATATTTTTCTCAGTGTACCCCATGTCCCTGGTACTAGCCTTCCTTTGCATTGATATTCTTGATTAGTTTTACCCATGCATTAGATAAATACAAAGTTCTCAGCACTAAATAAGTGTACCTCTCCATATAATTCTGCATTCACTTTATGTCCATTTTTATATTTTTTATTATAAATATTAGAGGTACAATTCAGGGTTAGGTATACAAACGTTGATTATGCAGGTACCCTTGTTGATAAGGTATGCTCCTCCCTCCCCTAGCAGTTTCTCTCAACTGCAAATCCCACCCTCCCTCCCCTGACAGTTTCCAACTACTGCCAATCGTTTTCTTATAGTATTATAATTGTTCAAGATCCGCTTATGAATGAGAACATACGGTACTCTCTTTGTTTCTGTGATAGAGCACTGAGTATGATAGACTTTAAATCTATCCAAGTTGCTGCAAAGTTCATAAGTTTGTCCTTCCTTATGGCTGCATAATATTCCATTGTGTGTATGTTCCACATTTTTTATCCAGTCCAGCTTTGATGGACAACGTGGTTGGTTCTATGTTTTTGCTATTGTGAACAGAGCTGCAACAAACATACGTGTGCAAGTATCTTTTTGTAGAATGATTTGAGTTTCTCCGGGTATATTCCCAATAGGGGAATTGCTGGGTCAATGGAAGGTCAATTTCTAGTTCTTTCAGATACCACCACACTGTCTTCCAAAGAGGTTGCACTAGTTTGCATTCCCACCAGCATCTGTTGTTATTCGTTTTATTGATGATGGCCATTCATACTGGGGTTAAGTGGTATCTCAATGTGGTTTTGGTTTGCATTGCTCTGATGATGAGTGAGGCTGAGCACTTTTTCATGTGTCTGTTGGCTGCTTGTATATCTTCTTTTGAGAAGTGTCTGTTCATGTCTTTTGCCCACTTTTTAATGGGGATGTTTTTTTGTTTTTTTTTTTTTCCTTTTGGCGCGTTTGAGTTCCCTGTAGATCCTAGATTTAGGCCTTTGTCAGATATACAGTTGGTAAATACTTTTTCCCATTCTGTGGGCTGTCTCCCTGCTCTCTTGATGGTTTCATTTGCTTTGCAGAAGCTTGTTAGTTTGATGAGGTCCCACTTGTCTATCTTATTTCTTAAGGTATGGGCATTTAGGGTTCTGAATAGGAATTGATTGCCAGTTCCAATTTCCATAAGGGTGTCTCCTGCGTTTTCTAAGATTCTTATAGTTTGAGGTTTTACGTCATTTCCCTATGTCCATTTATTTTAAATATTCATTCCCTGTTAACATTTGTGTGCTCTGTGCTCTTTTATTTTTTCTGCATTATAATAATAATACTACTTGATCTAGCTCCTGCAAAACAGTTCTAGGCAAGACACAATAAAAAAAGGAAATATGATACTAAACAAAAATAATCTACCCTGTAAAAGTGTCAGTGAGTTGTGTTATAGAACCCTGGAGCAAACACATTTGTATATGTTCTTAACAAAGTCAGTGGCCTATGTTGTTAGTTCATTGATATAGGGCAGGAACTTACAATATTTTAAGTAACAGCAGAATATTTTAAAGTCTAACCTGGATTTCAGAAAGCCTTGTATTTTAAAGTTTGGATTTATATGATCTATCATTTATCATGAATTATATTCTCAGGTTAGTTTCTTGTTTGGTTCTGTTTGGATAGGATTATTAAATGATATCACTGGGCAAACGTAATTTGTGACTGATGGTTTTTTCATTAATGCCTTTATAAAAACTTGTCTACTACTCAGTGATGTTTAGTTTTAAGGATTTGTATATTCTGTCACATTTTATATTGACTTTTATTATAAATCCAGAAATATTATTCTTGAACTTCAGGCCTCAAGCAATTCTCCCACCTTGGCCTCCCAAAGTGCTGGCATTACAGGCATGAGCCACCATACTTGACTGGAAGTGTTTTTCTGATGTCAGATGATATCTCAACATTTATTAAAAATCTTAATGTTTCCTTCACTCAGCATTCAATTTTATAAGTATTTTGTCTATTTATATTTTAATTCTCCAACTCAGATCATATAAGAAGTTAGTAAGTTATTATATGCTTTAAATCTTCATTTATTATACAATAACTAAATTTCTGTTGAAATGTTTCACTGATTCCTGGAGAGTGATATATATGGTTGTTGTTGTTGTTGTTATTTTTGTTGTTGCAGTATTACTGTGTCACCCAGACTGAAGTATAGTGGCATGATCATGGCTCACCGCAGCCTCCTGGTCTTAAGCAGTTTTCCCACTTCAGCCTTCCAAAGTGCTGGAATTACAGGCATAAGCCACCATGGCTGGCTCCTTTTTGTAGAGAGATGGTCTTACTATATTGCCCAGGCATGTCTCGAACTCCTGGCCTCACATGATCTTCCTGCCATAGTCTCCCAAAGCACTGAGATACCAGGCATGAGTCACCATGCACAGTCCTACCTGGGTTAATTTCTAAGTCACAACAATTTTGCCAATCAAGTACAACAGTCTTTAGTCAGCTTCTCTCAAGTCAACAAATCTAGACCACTTCCAACATTAAGTTGGTAGCTTTCTAAAAGTAAATATTTGATTGAAATTCTCCTTCAAAATTAGAAGTTCTCATTATTACAAAGATATTGATTTTTAATCAAAGTCAGATTTTGAAACACCTATTCAGGGTTCTGTACTTGATTTTTATGGGTTAGATTTCTTAGATCCAGTTCCTTCTAAAATATTCCTTCTTTCTCTATTCAATTTTTCTTCAAGAAGGGCAAACACTTTTTTTCCCCTCCTAGAAGTAAAGGTTAGTCTGGAAACCAGAATGCCAAAGGAATAAACCCTTGTATTCCTTCATCATGGCTGAGAGAATGCCTTTATTTTTTCATCTTTGGGTCAATAAAGTATTTGTTGCTTTCATATGAAACAAACATTCTTACTTAGTGAGGAATCTCTTCTCCTTTGGCTCCTAGAAGTCACTTCTCCTTTTTAGCTTGCCCAAACCAGGTACTGGTAAGAGGTTTTTTTCTGAGATGTGAAAGGCACATCATATACAAGCAGGGCTTGTATAAGACACAAAATACTACTCACTGTTTTCCAAAAGGCTTCTCTATTCCTCATCTTTTCACAAATCGTAATATATAAAGGAATGACTCTCCATTGAGTACTGGTCTCGTTTTGATCTCTTACTTCAAAATATGCCATTGGTCCCCATAGTAGAAAATGTCTACAGTTTTATATGCAGGTCAGACTTCTTGTTCTCCACTTAATATGGAATTCTTTTTATTAAATGGCATTTGCTTTCTTATTTGTGTTGGACTAGTGTCCAAAGGTTGGATAAAAAAGAAGCAAATTGTAGACCATTGGGATATAAGTGGTGACAAATCGTGGCTTATGGTGATCTGAAATCAAAGAGGGCGGATAACATCTTTAAACAAGGAGAATGTGCCTCTCTTCAGATTCTCTGTAGGTCACAGTGCACTGATCAAGATCATGAAGGGCTTTGGCTAAGAAAGTGGCAGAAATTAGGAGGCAGCTTATAAAATTTTAGAGTATTAAAGTTGTAAGTATTGTTAGAAATTGTATATTTCACCTTTTATTTTGAAAATCAAGAAATTGAATTGAAATTATGATGAGTCACACAGTTTTTCAAAACTTGTAATTCCAAGTATATGAAGTCCAAGTTTCTTTTGATATGTCATCAGATCTTCCTTCTTTTCGGTATTGGTTTGGTTTGCTTCAATAATGTTACCTAACCTTCCCCTCTCAGTTTCCTCCTTTTGCTCCCCCAAATTCAGAAACTTATAGCAATAAGCTTTTTTTGTTGTTGTTCATAGGTCAACTATGCCTCAACTGGGTTGGGCATCATTCTGTAGGTTGGATTTATGTCTTCCCCATTTCTCTCCCCTTTCTTTGGACCCATGGGTTTACAAGGCATGCTATTCTCATGAAGGATTACAAGAGGGTGAGCCAATTTCAAATTCCACTTGTACCCATCCACTCATGTTCTATTGGGCAAAGCAAGTTATGTGGGCAAGTCTTAGTCATTGGAGCTGAGGGGAGGAAAGAATGTTTAGCTGAAACAATCCAGTCTATCACATTCTGTATCCAGCCAAGATTTCTGTATTGTTTAGGGTAAAATTGAAACTGCTGCAACAAAGAGTAGTATAATTCAAACAAGGTTAAAGTTTTTCACTCACATAATGATTCAGAAGGGAAGTTGGTATTCAAGGGCAGGTGAGAAGTTCTCTTCCAGTGACCCTGGTTCCTTCTATCTCATTTCTCTCATTCCCTAGGGTGTTGTCCTAATCACATTGAAGCTGTCTTATGATCACAACATTACATTCTGGCCCATGGGAAGGGAGAAAGGGAGAAATTTGCAATTTTCTTTGAAATTATGTCATCTGAAAGTGACATGCATCATCTGAAAGTGGCACATGCATTCCATTGGTGACAGTATCACCAAATGGCCAAATCTTGCTAACAGAGAAACTTGGAAATGTAGTCTTTTATTTTTAAGGCTAATGTCTAGGGACAAATGGAGAATGAATATTGGATGACAATTAGCAGTCTCTGGTCTCAGGAGAGTTTGAACACATTATATGTATGATTAGGGCACACGTGTAGATAGAAAAGCAAGAAATATTCCCTTCTCCTGGAGGTGGGGGGTAGATATGTGAATAACACTCCATGATGGAGACTAGAAATCAGTTTTTGTTTTCCATTTAGCTTTGAAAAACTTTTCTTAGCTCACCAATTCTATTTACTTTTATATATAGTAACCAGATATAATGATTGTCTATGAGCTATTGCAGCAAGAAACAGCCATGTGTTTCAAATCTTCCTTATGGGAGCCTATTTCTCTAAATAACCGAGTCTATGTACAAGACTAAATGTAAGAACCTGATCAAGTAAAATGTTTGATTAAAATTACATAACAAGGCACTGCATGTTTGCAAGCATGCATCATAATTTTATCCACATGATGTGTGCCATATCATCTGGGTTGTGACCTGAGTTATTGGAAATATAGTGCATTTACCCCTCTTCTGTTTAGAAACTCCATTTAAGAACTATTACTGCAGATCGAATTGATGTCAGCCAGGAAACTGTAATTTCCTGTCACTTGGCTTTGAATTACTACATTGAGTTTTCAGGCAATAAACAAATTTAGTTGAAAGATGCAAGCATTTGTCTACTTATCATTAGTACCTAAGAATATGGATGTTTTATACTATTCAATCCCCATTACAGAAACAATTATTGGCTCAGAAAGATATTCAACTTTCTTTGCATCCTTTTATCTTGAACTAATCAAGTTTAAACTTCCTGCTGAAAACCAGTGTATGTTCTTTTAAATGTGGGCTACAGAGCCAATTTATCTGAGAAAGGCAAATAACCTACCATTTCCAGGCTACAGAAACGAAGTAGAGCAGCCATGTTGCATGGAACATAATGCTTTCCTCTGCTGTTTTTATTTCTCTTGTGTATCACTAAGTGGGAAAGATGGAATTTTACAAGTACATAGTTTGTAAAGCCCAATGAAAGCACTTAAAAAAATACCTTTCTGAATACTTGGTATACAAGAGAAAAGCTTGTTCTGTCTTTGTGTAATGGGGTTACAGTTTTCTGAAAATTAACCCACAAAATTGTGTTACATTAGCGTTGATTTTTTGGTTGACAAGTTCTCTGTGACATCACGAAAAGGGATACATTTGTGTGGGGGAGGCTTTTTTGGGGCAACAATAGCACCAAGGCTCTGTATGATTGTGTGCAGCTGAAGCAAGTAGAGCATAAGGATTTTCAGAGGTTGACTTGATGGAGACCAATGCCTCGGCTTAGAGTAAGCTGGGAATTCCTGAGTTCAAGACCAACCTGGACTATTTAGTGAGACCCTATCTCCACTAAAAATAAATAATTTTATATTATATAACTTTTTATAGCATTTCTTATTTTGTTAACTGCTTTTGATGTTAAGAAGAGGAAAATAGCTAATAATTATTAATTTTTGTATACTCAACATCCAGCTTTGCCACATTTTAACATTTTGTTTCAGAATTTTCTTTTTTTTTTTTTTTTGAGTTGGAGTCTCACTCTGTTGCCCAGACTGGAGTGCAGTGGCTGCTCCCGGCCACCTCAGCCTCGACCTGCTGGACTCCGGTGATCCTTCCGCCTCAGCCTTCCAATTAGCTGGAACTACAGGCACGCGCTACCATGCCCGGCTAATTTTTTGATTTATTGTAGAGATGAGGTCTCGCCAAGTTGCCCAGGCGGGTCTCAAACCCGCGGGCTCAGGCAATTCACTCACCTTAGCCTCCCAAAGCACTGGGATTATAGGCTGAGCCACTGAACCCGGCCCAGAACTTTCTCAAAGAAATGAAATACTACAGTTCTTAAATGGAATACTGAAATTCCTGAAATGCTAAAAGCTCCCTAAAATACTATACTAACTACTATACTATACTAAAATATTATACTATACTAAAATACTAAAAGCTTCCTTTGTAACTCTTCCTTATTTTCATGTCCTCATTACCCTCATCTCCAAAAATTTCTGCTATCCAATTCAGGATTTGTCATTTCTCACACATTTTTATGCTTCTACCATATTTGTATTTATTTCTTTTTCAAATTTTATTTCATAAAGATGTGGGGTACAAGTCAGAATTAGGTACATAAGTGGTCATTGTAGGGGTGTATCCTCTCCAGCAGCTGTTTATTTTTTATTTTATTTTTTGAGTTATTAATAATGGTCATCTAGACTAGAGTTAGGTGGTATCTCAGTGTGGTTTTGTTTTGCTTTTATTTGATGATTAGTGAGGTTGAACGTTTTTCATGTATCTGTTGGCTGCTCGATGTTTTCATTTGAGAAGTGTCTATTCATATCTTTTGCCTACTTTTTTGCAAAATTACTCAACTAGAGGAAATTTGATTGTTTATGTTAGTGGACATATTTTGGAAAATTTCAAATATTTTCTTATTTTAATTTTTTTATTTTAAAGATCTGGTGTACAGTTCAGGATTAGGTATACAAATGTTCATTACGTAGGTACCTTGTTGATGAGGTGTGCCCCCCACTTCCCTGGCAGATTCCCACTACTGCCAATCCCACCTCCTTCTACCCTCAGAGGTTCCCCACTACTGATAATCCTTTTCTTTTCTTTTTTAATTTTTGAGTTGGAGTCTCACTCTGTCACCCAGGCTGGAGTGCAGTGGCCGCTCCCGGCCATCGCAGCCTCAACCTGCTGGGCTCCGGTGATCCTTCTGCCTTGCCTTCCAAGTAGCTGGAACTACAGGTGCCCGCTTCTGCACCCGGCTAAATTTTGATTTATTGTAGAGACAAGGTCTCACCAAGTTGTCCAGTCCGGTCTCGAACCCTGGGGTCAGGCAATTCACCTGCCTCAGCCTCCCAAAGTGTTGGGATTACAGGCTGAGCCACTGAGCCCGGTCTGATAATCCTTTTCTTATACTATTACGATAATTGTTTAAGGTTCACTTATGAGTGAGAATATGTGACACTCAGTTCTTTGTTTCTATGTATTGCCCACTTTTAAATAGGTCTTTTTTCTTTTGACATATTTGAGTTCCTTGTATATCCTGGAATTTAGGCCTTTGTCAGATGTACAGTTTGCAAATATTTTTTCTATTTTGTGGGCTATCTCTCCACTCTCTTGATGGATTCTTTTGCTTTGCAGTAGCTTTTCAGTTTGATGAGGTACCACTTGTCTGTTTTATCTCTTAAGGCATGGGCTTTTCGGGTTTTGATTAGGAATTGGTGGCTTATTCCAATTTCTGTAAGGGTGTCTCTTGCATTTTCTTAGATTCTTATAGTTTGAAGTATTACGTTTAGAGTTGATTTTTGAGTATAGTGTTTCATTCTTCTGCATGTGGTCAGCCAGTTTTATCAGCGCTATTAACTAAATAGGTTCTTCTCTCCCTAGTGGTTATTGGTGGAGGCTTTGTCGAGCATTAGTTGGTTGAGAAATTGAGATTTTGCTTCTGGAATCTCTATCCTATTCCATTGGTCTATATGCCTGTCTTGTACCAATTCCGGGCTGAGTTGCTTATAATAAACTTTAAAGTCTGGAAATGTGATGCCTCCCACTTTGTTTCTTTTGTGGAGTATTGTTTCAGCTATTTGTGGTTGTTTTTGTTTTCATGTGAATTCCTGTATTGTCATTTCTAGGTCTGAGAAGAATGCTGCTGATAATTTAATGGGTGTTATATTAAATCTGTAGATTGCCTTGGGTAGGATGTACATCTTAACAATGTTGATTCTTCCAATCCACGAGTATGGAGTATTTTTCCATTTGTTTGTGTCATCTTTGATTTCTTTGAATAGTGTTTTGTAGTTTTCATTGTAAAGGCCTTTGACTTCTCTGGTTAGGAAGATGACAAGGTATTTCATTTTCTTAATGGCTATTGTGAATGGGATTGTGCTTTTTATTTGGTTCTCTGCCTGTTTGTTGGTGTTTAAAAGTGTGACTGTATTTTACATGTTGCATTTGTACCCTGAGACTTTGCCAAAGTCCTTTATCAGTGCAGGGAGGTTTTTGACAGATTCACTTGAGTTTTCAAGGTACAGGATCATATTGTCATCAAAGAGGGATAGCTTAACTTTCTATTTTCCTATTTGGATATCCCTGATTTCCTCCTTTTGTCTGATTGTTCTAGTTAGGACTTACAGCACTATGTTGAATAGGAGTGGCGAGAGAGGGCAGTCTTGCCTTGTTCCAGTTTTCAAGAGAAATGCTTCCAGTTTCTGTCCATTTAGCAATGTGTTGACTATGGGTTTATTGTGGATGGCTCTTACTATTTTGAGGTGTGTTCCTTCTATGCCTAGATGTTCAATGGTTTTTATCAAGAAGGGATTCTGGATTTTATCAAAAAATTTTTCTGCATCTCACGACATGATCATGTGGTTCTTGTTTGTTTGATGTATTTAATTACATTTATTGACTTGCAGATGATGAACCAGCCCTGTATCCTGGGGAGGAAGCCTATTTGGTCATGGTGGATAATCCTTGAAATGTGTTGTTGGATATGATTTGCTAGAATCTTGTTGAAAATTTTTGCATCTTTGTTCATTAGTTATATTGACCTGCAGTTCTCTTTCTTTGTTGAATATTTACCTGGTTTGGGTATCAGTGTGATGTTAGCTTCATAAAATGATTTGGGGAGACTTCTGTCTTTCTCTATTGCCTAGAATACTTTCAGTGGGGTTGGTATCAGCTTCTCCTTGTATGTTTTGTAGAATTCTGCTGGAAAGCTGTTTGGTCCAGGGCTTCTTTTTGTGGGTAGTTTTCTTATGATGGAGTCAATTTCCTGGGTTGTTACTGGTCTATTTAGGATCTTTATTTCTAAGTAGTATTTGTTTTGTTTCATGTTTTGAAACTTATAAATGGCATTATATTCTATTCTTGTGCAATTTTTAAATTTGATACATGATTATGTTATTAAGATTTCTTGTGAGGATATATATAATTATAGTTCATTCATTTTAAATGCTGGAAAGTGTGCCATTATATAGATATATGCCTTAATTTACTTATCTCCATTTCTGATAATGACTTTAAAATATTTCACATTTTTAACCAGTGCCAAAGAGGCTATAATGAACACTCTCATACTTATCTTTTAGTGTACAAATTTCTCACTAGGAATTCAATTTATACCTCAGAAGGTTTGTTAATATTCAGATTCACTGGATTTTGCCAAATAACTCACCAAAAATACTTGTATCAGTTACAAACTCACCAGCAGTCTATGAAAGTTTTAGTACTGTCCCATCTTTATTAATAATTGATATTGATAGTACTGTCCCATCTTTATTAATAATTGATATTGGTAACTTTTTAAATACTCTGTTAGATGGGACTCTGCTAGTGTCTGGCTACTGTTTTTTTGTTTGTTTATTGTAATTGTAATTTGCCAGTTACATGTGCTTTTCATACTACTTTTTATGTGCCTATTGGTCATCAATGTTTCTTCTTATGTGAACTGCCTATTCTCATACTCAGCTGCTGCTGCTGCTGCTACTTCATCTTCTTCTTCCTCTTCTTCTTTTTCTTCTGTTTTTTGTTTTGTTTTGAGTCAAGGTCTTACTCTGTTGCCCAGACTGGAGTCCAGTGGCATGATCATGTCTTATCACAGCCTCAACCTCCTAGGCTCAGGTGATCCTCCCACCTCAGCCTCCAGAGTATCTGGAACTACAGGTGCAGTCCACCATGCCTGGCTAATTTTTTAAAATTTTGTGTAGAGACAAGGTCTTGCTACATTGCTGAGACTGTTCTCAAACTACTGGGCTCAAGTGATCCTGTTGCCTCAGCCTCCCAAATAATGGTATTACAGGCATGATCTACCACAACCAACCTCTGCTTCTTTTTCTACTGGGCCGCTTGTCCTTTTTTTTTTTTTTTTTTTTTTTTTTTTTATTTTCTTTGTAAAAATTCTGTTTTTACCATGTACCGTGTGTGTGTGTGTGTGTGTGTGTGTGAGTATGTGACACACATGCACATACTATAAATATGCTTTTGCTGTTTAGGACTCTTCAATTTCATATACTGACTTTTTGTCATATAGAGGGCTATAATAAATTTTATCAACCTTTGTATTTTTATGTCTTATTTGATAAATATTTTTGTATTAGTCTTATTTTTTCCCATGTGCCTAAACAGTTGTCCCAGAATCATTTTTTAAAATTGTTAATCCTTTCCTCATTGGACCGCATATTAATAACCTTTACATGGGTATATTTGTTTCTGAGCAATACAGTCTATTCTAATAATCTATTTGTCTTTCCCTTTGCTAATAACACCACTGTCTTAAATATCATTGTTTTATATAAATCTTGATATGTTGAAAATCTTGAAAACATATGTTTTTCAAAATTGTCTTGGCTATTCTTATTCCTTTGCTCCTGCTCATCAATGTAAAATCAGCTTTCTAGGTTAAAAAAGTAAGTTATATATCAAATTTGGATTGAAATTGACTTATGAGATAATTGGAAGACAACTGACACCTTTATATTGAATCCTCCTGTCCATGAACATGTTATATCTCTCTGTTTATATAGACACTACTCATGTCTTTCAATGAAAGCAAAATGATGTTTCTGTGTAACATCAAGTTTCTAGTTTTTTTTTTTTGAGTTGGAGTCTCACTCTGTCACCCAGACTGGAGTTCAGTGGCCACACCCGGTCACCGCAGCCTCGACCTGCTGGGCTCTGGCGATCCTTCCACCTCAGCCTTCCAAGTAGCTGGAACTACAGGCATGCGCTAGCACACCCGACTAATTTTTGATTTATTGTAGAGATGAGGTCTCACCAAGTTGCCCAGGCAGGTCTCGAACCCGTGGGTTCAGGCAATCCACTCACCTCAGCCTCCTAAAGTGCTGGGATTACAGGCTGAGCCATCAAGCCCGGCTCTAGTTTTCTAGTTTTATCTCTAAAGACATTACTTTATTTGTTTCTCTTACCAGTGGAATTTGATTTAAAATTGCATTTTCTTTACTATTTTTGTTTTAGATACAAATGTATATTTTGCTGAAATATTGAATAAGATAACCTTGCTTATTATTTCTAAATAATTTGTTTATAAATTTACTTGCACTCTCTATATAGTCAATATCATATATAAGTTTTTCCTACCTTTCCTCTCCTTTTATTTTTTATTAATTTATTTCTGTTTTACCATGGCAATAAGGATGTATAATATTATGGTTCCTTTAAATGATGATAGTAGGCATCTTTTAATTGTTCCTGACATTTAAGAATTTATCATTGAATATATGTTTATATGCGTTTCCTATATTTGTCTGTATGTGTGCATAATATTTAGCAATGATTTACATGTATTTAAGCTGTATATGAATGGTATTATACCCTACATATTTTTTTGACCATTCATCAGGTATGATATTTTCTTATAGCTGCTTGAATTCCTTTTATACCTATTTCTATTTTTAAATTTTTAAAAGTATTTTAATAATAAATGAGTGTTGATATTTAAGCAACCTTTTAAAAATCCCTTTAAAAAACTTTAAGTATTTTTTAAAAATATATTTTTTGAACAGCCATATTATTCCAGTAATTTTCTAATATTTTACAGTGGTGGAGTACTTAGTTATATTTAACAACTAAGTTCTGGAATTATAACATGAGGGGAGGAACATGAGGGAGGACAGATGGATTAATCAAATTGTCAATCCTTACCTCAATAGACTCATGTATATTAATAATTTCTACATGGGTATATTTGTTTCTGAACTATATAGCCTACTCAGATAATCTGTTTGTCTTTCCCTTTGGTCAATGCCATGTTAGATATCATTGTTTTATATAAATATTGATATCCTGAAAATACTGAAAAAATACATTCTACCCTAAGGCCCTCTACTAGAAGAGCTCATAACCTTTCCTGTTTGAGTTTGGATCCCTTTCTTTGTACTTTAGACATATTGATTTAGTCACATAGAAATGAAGCAGCAATTCAATGTGAGAGTTGAAGGAATAAAGAATGACCATTTCACCTCTGATTAAGAGTTAAAATTCCTAAAGAAATTTCAAGTCATTTTTAATGGTTTCTAGATCTGTAATTTGTTACTCTGTTAACAGTCTAGTCACAGGGACCGTTAACTTGTTGCATTATCTTGACTTGCATAGAGGCTACAGAACCTGGGAAAAGATATGTGACATAAAGTGAACTTAATTTTCTTCATTTGTAAACATGAAGAGTCCAGAAAACCTGAATTAGAATATATAATTTAGGATGAATAAAAATCTTAATGTTTAACTGAGCTTAATTTTGGTCATATACATGAAATTGGGACGTATGACCACAACCATCCCTACTACAAAGTCATAAAAGGAAATGAGCCACTGTGACAACAACACAGACAAATCTTCTGGACTTAATATTGAAAAAAAGAAAAGAGAAAAAACTAATGGTGGAAAGACTGCTAAAAAAAAAAAGAAAGAAAGAAAAAGCTAATGAGAAAACACTGTAGTATTTCACTTGTATTGAAATTTCCAGAACTTGAAAAATAAATCTATGCTGATAAAACTCACAGTAGTGGCCACATTAAGGCTATTATGTGAGAGGGTGAATGAGGAAGTCTTCTGGAGTTTGGGAAATGTCCTCAATCTTGATGGGTGGTGGTTAACTCAGTATATGAGTGTATCATAGACTGTACACTAAAGATTTTTGTACTTTACTGTATATATGAGGGGGGACCCCTAAAAAACCTGGAATTATTTTTAGAGGGAGGGCCCCTTGTAGTATGGGCTTCTCCCACTAGGCAAGTGTTCTAGGAACCCATTGGCATCAGTGTACCAGCTAGTGTTGTTGTGAGAGGCTGTGTTCAGCTTCAGGTAATTTTTTTTTTTTTTTGGAAATTATTTTAATGCGTTTTTCCCATTTCATGATGGGTGATTTATGAGTGCACCTGCCAACACCATGCTGAGTGTTTAGCAGTTTTTGACCCCAAACGACATGTCCAGTGTGCTCCACCCTCCCTATTCACTCATTTTTGCCCTGAGCAACTTTTTTTGTTTCCCCGAATGAAGAAAGTCCTCAAAGGGAGATATTTTGCCAATGTGGAAAAGGTGAAACAAAAACACTAAGGCAGAAACACTAAGGTGTCAAAATCGCTGAATTCAAAAACTGAGCAGTGGAAAAAGCATCCTGATAGGTACATTGCATCAAAAGGAGAGTGCTTTGAAGGTGCCTGAGGTCTAAACATGTAAGAATAAATACACAATTTTTAATAAAATAAATTTCACATTCTTTTGTGTCCCCCTCCTATGTAGCATCTCAAAAGAAATATGGCTAAAATATTAAGTTCAGAAAGGGACTGTAGCCTTTCTAAACTATAGATGTATTTTGGGTAGAATGAGACAATTATTGTTTGCATGACCTTTTCAGCTTTATAGAAATTATTGACGTGTGTGTATATGTGTGTGTGTGCACTGGCATATTAGTAGAACATGAGAGATGAAACACCTAACTTGTCTGGGGTAAGGGTGGTGGGGGTATAAGATGAAACCTTCTGAGAAGATATGGAGTTAGTAACACTTTTTAAGGATAAGTAGGGATTTTCCAAGTGGATTGTGCAGCATATATGGATTTATAAATATCCAAGGTGTAAATGTAAAGTTATACTTAGGAACTGTAAGTTGTTTGGTGTGGCTACAACAAAATATAGAACTGGAAAGTGGTATATATAAAACTGGAACGTTAAAGGAAGAGAGATCAGGGTAAGTAGATTTGAATATCATACTAAGAAATTATTTTTGTTTTATTTTTGGTGTTAAGTATTAGGGTACCTACCATTTATGGATATTAATTAACTGGTCTTATCAAGAGTGCTAAGTTGGAAGATTTAAGAGTTAATTTTGAAAATAGTACCTAGGATGGTTTGAATCTTTCCAAAAGGCCTGTCCTTCATGTTTTTGTCAACCTGTGTAACTTCTGTACATGGTCTCATTTTTAGACTGATGACTCATAACTTTAAATCTCTATTCCAAACTTCTAACCCATTTCTTTAAACTTTTTTGTAGAATTAATTGCTTCTCTATTCCTGGATGAAAATTTGAGTTATATCATTGTATTATACACTTTTAGTTAGTGTAAGCTTTGTGATTACTATAGGTCATAAATCTCAATTCAGAATTATTTATTCCAAAGTATTTCTAAACACATCTTTATTCAAAAGCTTTGTTCGTCCTCTTTACCACACCAAGACTGGAGACCAGTGTCCCTCACTACCATAAACCTGATATTTGGAAAGAACTTTCTCCTTTTATCTCTTCCCACTCGTTAGGGTCTTTGCAAAGATGGGGAAAAGAGGAGAGGTACGGAAGTCAATATTTTAAGATGACTCATCCACTGTAGGCCTAGGATATGTTTAAAACTGACTTTCATGGTTAATTTTCTTAGATCTTTGTAAATTCTACTAGTAGGTGCCTTATCTCACCCCCCTTGACTTGGGTAGCAACCTGTCCTTGAGAAAAACATTCCAGCTCTCTCTCAGCTCCTCCTTCCATCAGTAGTACCTATGGCTTCCTCCAACAGGAGTCCTCTTACCCTTGTAAATTACTCTTCAGCACAGGATCTCTTACTAAATGAATTTAGGCAAACATTTTTACCACATACTTCATATCTTGTCCTTAAGATAGGCACTTGTTTAATGTGTGATCAGAGTGAACTACAGTTGTATTACTTAGATGTGTTACAATTCCCTATGGCCAGAGGCCATTTCACCTTGCCCAGATACTAGGTCTCTCTGTCCCTTCCACTGCAGGCTCTTTCAAATTCCTGTCAGAGGCTGAATTAGGAAACAGCAGATATTCCCATCACTCTCTAAAATAATCTTCAAAAATCCTTTCAAAATCTCACCTAAAAAATTTATTCTTAGGCGGGGCTCAGTGGCTCAGCCTGTAATCCCAGCACTTTGGGAGGCTGAGGTGAGTGAGTGGATTGCTTGAGCCTGTGGGTTCAAGACCAGCCTGGGCAAGTTGGCAAGACCTCATCCCTACACTAAAAAATCAAGATTAGCTAAGCATGATAGTGTGTACCTGTAGTTCTGGTTACTTGAAAGGCTGAGGCGGAAGGATCTCTGGATCCCAGTGGGTCAACACTGGGGTGGCCGTGAACACGCAACTGCACTCCAGCCTGGGCAATGGAGTAAGACTATAACTCAAAAAATAAAAATAAATAAAATGTATTTGTAATCTAAGTGAGGGACTCTAAGGTAAGCCTGAGCAATGTGGAAATCTTCTTTTAAAGTATATAAACATGAGCCTATTTATACTTATGCATAAAATGATTGGATTCACTTCTAAACTCAACCTTTGTCTTATATTGAACAAGAGTGGAGGGGAATTAATATGACATATTGGCAATTAGCTTCAAATGAGCAAATAACCTTTCAAAATCTTCTTTATATACATAAATCTACTTATGTTTCCAACTGCTTGTAATTTTATGTCATTTTTCATTTTGCAGAAGTAAGCATGTCATACTAGATTGTTTATTAATTTAAAATGAACTGAAATCATATTCAAATTAATTTTTATATGCAAAATGTACCATCAGTTCTGCTCACAAGAAATTGCCTTTTATCACTGGTGTAAACTTATTGGTATTCTACAGTTTCAATATTGGACAAAGTTGAAAACAA
Organism: Carlito syrichta; assembly: GCF_000164805.1. Lineage (NCBI taxonomy): Eukaryota > Metazoa > Chordata > Mammalia > Primates > Tarsiidae > Carlito > Carlito syrichta. Next base: position 17,804 of record NW_007253698.1, on the reverse strand, counting down.
CATGCTGGCGCTCCCTAGTTTAGTTGTATCTGCATCACCACTAAACTGTAAACTCTGTAAAGACAAGGGCAGCAATTTTAATTTTGACCATTCTGGGCATGCTCTGTGCTGAGTGCACAGAAAAGCAATGGGGTGTGTTTTCTATGTGTCTTTTCACTCTCTAGGGAAAAATGTTAGGTAAGGTGGATAAATTTGAATAATTTAGAGAATTAATGATGCTTTTGGCAATATTATTTTATGCTAATATGAAGAAATGTGTACTAAAGAGTATGGCTGGGCCAGGTGCAGTGGCTCACACCTATAAATCCCAATGCTTTGGGAGGCTGAGGTGGGAGGATCACTAGAGGCCAGAAGTTCAATGTTACCATGAGCTATGATTGCACCTCTGCACTCCAGCCTGGGCGACAACGTGAGACCCTGTCTTTAGAAAAGCAAATATGGTTGACAGACTAAAATATCATGGTTGGCAGACTATAATATCTCACTACTCTAGAGAGAGTTGGAGATATTTTGGAATTTAGTAGATAAATACATTTTCTGACATTTGACAGACCATGCTGCTGACAAACTTGACATTATGATCAGGCAAAATTCTATGCCATAATCAGACATTTCATTTATAACTTTAAAATACAAAAATGGTGGTCACTAATAACAAGTTTCATCAGTTCAACTCAGGTATTTTTTTGTTGTCTTTTGCTTATTGGAGAAGATCATTCATGGACATATTAAAGACATAGATGTATTTGAATTTTTTCTTAGCTATTTTTTAAAAAGTAAAGCATATTAAATAGAGAAAACTACACAGAATATTAATTTATAGCTCAATGAGTTGTTACAAAGTCAACATCCTTGTTTTTTGTTTTTGGCTCCTTTAAAATCTTAATATTTGTTAGATTCACATATAATATATACAGCTACAGTTTGTTAATATTATTTAATGTACAATTATCTGTTACATGCACATATCACAAGTTATATATCCATTCTAATATTGATGAACTTTGTTTCCTGTTTTTTTGTTGTTGTCATTTGTTTGCTTGTTTGTTTTGTATTTTTTGGTTATGCTGAAAGAACTTTATTGTACATGTTTCCTGGTGTACATATGCATATATTTCTGAAGATTATATACCGAAAAGTATTATTTCCTGGTTGTAAAGTATGTGTAACTTTAAACTTAGCAGTTAATACTAAACGTTTTTTCCAAAATAATTATAGCAGTTTACATCTTTACCAGCAGTGTTCTTGTTGTTTCATGTTTTTTGCTAACAGTTGGTATTGTCATTCTTTTTATCCACTTAGGTTTATCCTCATGTGGTTTTTTGTTTTTTTTTTGAGTTGGAGTCTCACTCTGTCACCCAGACCGGAGTGTAGTGGCCGCTCCCAGCCACCACAGCCTCAACCTGCTGAGCTCTGGTGATCCTTCCGCCTCAGCCTTCCGAGTAGCCGGAATTACAGGCATGCGCTACCATGCCTGGCTGATTTTTTGATTTATTGTAGAGATGAGGTCTCGCTGCCCAGGCGGGTCTCGAACCCGCGGGCTCAGGCAATCCACTCACCTCAGCCTCCCAAAGACGCAGGATTACAGGCTGAGCCACCGAGCCCGGCATCATGTGGTTTTAATTAGCATTCTTCTGATTACTAGTGAGATTGTTTACTTTTATGTATGTTTATTAGCCATTTATACATATTTTTCTTTTAATTTTATTTTTCTATTTTATTTTTACTATTTTTGAAGTTTTGAAAGTGTGCTTATAGTTTCCCATAATGTTAACATTTTGCATAACTATAGTATATAATATAAAAACCAGGAAGTTGACTTTGGTACAGTCTACAGAATAAGCATATTCATATTTCAACAGTCTTATAGACTTGTTTGTGTATGTGTGTACTGTTCTATGCAACTTTATCACATGTATAAATGCATGTACATATCCTTATAAACACCATTCAGTGCTGCCCCATCCCTACAAGGCTTTCTTGTGCAGTCGCTTTTTTTTTTATCACACCTTATTCCCATCCCTAAACTGTGGTAACCACTAATCTGTTCTAAATTTTTATTTTTAGAAGCACCAATTCAAATATTTTTATCTTTTTTTATTGACTTTTAGATGTTTTCCTATTTTTTATTTTTTTCCCATAATCAATATTTTTTATAATGGTTTTGAGGGGTACAGTTAAGGGTTAAGTGTACAATTACGTTTCATTCAGGCACCCTGTTGAAAAGAGGTGTTTCCCCATCCCCAGACAGATATTTGCTACTGTTAATCCCATCTCCCCCCCACCATAGTTT
>NW_007253698.1:11926-15476 GCF_000164805.1 Carlito syrichta | reverse complement strand
ATTTTCTTATAGTATTACATTGGATGTTCAAGGTCCATTATATGAGTGAGAACATGTGATACTCGGATCTTTGTTTCTGTGAGAGGTCACTCAGTATTATAGACTCTAGTTCCATCCAGGTTGCTGTGAAATTCATGATTTTGTTCTTTCTTATGGCTGAATAGTATTCCATTGTGTATATGTACCACATTTTTTTAATCCAGTCCTCTTTTGATGGGCAGCATGGTTGTTTTCAGGTTCTTGCTATTGTGAACAACGCTGCAATAAACATACGTGTGCAGGTATCTTTTTTATAGAGTGATTTGAGTTCTTTTAGGGTATATTCCCAGTAGGCGGATTGTGGGGTCATATGGGAGGTTGATATTTAGAGCTTTTAGGAATCGCCACACTGCTTTCCACAGAGGTTGCACTAGTTTACACTCCCACCAACAGTGTAGAAGTGTTCCCTTTTCACCACCCCCTCTCCAGCAGTTGTTATTTTTTGAGTTGTTGATAATTGCCATTCTGACTGGATTTAGGTGGTATCTCAGTGTGGTTTTGATTTGCATCTCCCTGATGATTAGTGAGGTGGAACATTTCTTCATGTGTTTGTTGGCTGCTCGGATGTTCTATTTTGTGAAGTGTCTGTTCATATCTTTTGCCCATTTTATAATGGAGTTGTTTGTTTTTTTCTTTTCAGCACGTTTGAGTTCGTTGTAGATCCAGGATGTTAAGCCTTTGTCAGACCTAGAGTTGGCAAAACTTTTTCCCAGTCTGTAGGCTGTCTCCCTGCTCTCTTGATGGTTTCTTTGGCTTTGCAGAAGCTTGTCAGTTTAATGAGGTCCCACTTGTCTATCTTTTCTCTTATGGCCTGTGGGTTTCAGGTTTTGTTCAGGAATTGGATGCCAGTTCCAATTTCCATGAGGGTATGTCCTTCATTTTCTAGGGTTCTTATGGTTTGAGGTTTTACATTTACGTCCCTGATTCATTTAGAGTTAATTTTTGTGTATGGGGATAGATAGGGATCCTGTTTCAATCTTCTGTATGTGGTCAGCCAGTTTTTCCAGCACCATTTACTGAATAGGTTCTCCTCTCCCCAGTGGTAAGTGGTGAAGGCTTTGTCGAAGATGAGTTGGTTGAGAAATTGAGGTTTTGCTTCTGGAAACTCAATTCTGTTCCGTTGGTCTATATGCCTGTTCCTGTAACAATACCAAGCTGTTTTGATGATTGTAGCTTTATAGTAAAGTTTGAAGTCTGGTAGTGTGATATCACCTGCTTTTTTTTTTTTTTGCTGAGGATTATTCTGGCTATTCTTGGACGTTTGTGTTTCCATATGAATTCCTGTGTTGTATTTTCTAGATCTGAGAAGAATGTTCCTGGTAATTTGATGGGTATTGCATTGAATTTGTAGATTGCCTTAGGTAAGATGGACATCTTCACAATGTTGATTCTTCCAATCCATGAGCATGGGATATTTTTCCACTTGTTTGTGTCATCTGTGATTTCTTTGAGCAGTGTTTTGTAATTTTCATTGTAAAGGTCTTTCATGTCTCTGGTTAGGAAGATGCCAAGGTATTTCATTTTTTTTGTGGCTATGGTGAATGGAATTGTGTTTTTTATTTGGGTTTCTGTTTGTTTATTATTGGTGTAGAGAAATGCGATTGTCTTTTGTACATTTATTTTGTATCCTGAGACTTTGCCAAAGGCCTTTATCAGTGTAAGGAGGTTTTTGACAGATTGTCTTGGGTTTTCAAGGTACACAATCATATCATCTGCATAGAGAGATAACTTGACTTCCTCTTTTCCTATTTGGATACTCCTGATTGCCTCCTCTTCTCTGATTGCTTGAGCCAGGAATTCCAATACTGTGTTGAACAGGAGGCGTGAGAGTGGGCATCCTTTTCTTGTTCCAGTTTTCAGGGGAAATGGTTCCAATTTTTGTCCATTTAGGAGTATGCTGGCTGTGGGTTTCTCATAGATGGCTTTTACTATTTTGAGGTATGCTCCCCGTATGCCTAGATGTTCCAGGGTTTTTATCAAGAAGGGGTGCTGGATTTTATCAAAAGCTTTTTCTGCATCTAATGATATGATCATGGTGTTTTGGTTTTGACATCTGTTGATGTATTTAATTACATTTATGGTTTTACAGATGTTAAACCAGCCTTGCATCCCAGGAATGAAGCCTGCTTAGTCATGGTGGATGATTTTTGAGGTGTATTGCTGAATTCGGTTTGCTAGGATCTTGTTGAGAATTTTAGCATCTATGTTCATCAAAGATATTGGCCTGTAGTTCTCTTACTTTGTTGGATATTTACCTGGCTTGGGTATCAATGTGATGTTGGTTTTGTAAAATGATTTGGGGAGAGTTCCATCTTTTTCAATTGCCTGGAATACCTTTAGTAGGCTTGGTATCAGCTCCTCCTTAAATGTCTTGTAGAATTCTGCTGGAAAGTCATCTGGACCAGGGCTTTTTTTGTAGGAAGTTTTCTTATTATGTAGTTGATTTCCTTGATCGTTATTGGTCTATTTAGGGTCTCAATTTCTTCATGTTCCAACCTAGGTAGGTTGTGTGATGTCAGAAAGTCCTCCATTTCCTTATGGTTTTCAAGTTTGTTTTCATACAAGTGTACGTAGTAGTCTCTAATGATCTTTTGTATTTCTTCAGGGTCAGATGTGACTTCATCTTTTGTGTTTCTGATTATGTTTATTTGGTTTTTTTCTCGTTTTTTCTTGGTCAGTCTAACTAGGGGACCATCAATCTTGCTTACCCTTTCGAAGAACCAGCTTTTTGTTTCATTGATTTTTTGTATTATCTTTTTGTCTTCTATGTCCTGGATTTGGGGTTTTATTTTGGTGATCCGGATTCCTTTGCTGAAATTAGGATTTTTGTGGTCTTGCTTTTCCAGCTTCTTTAGGTGGCTTGTTAGGTTGTGAATTTCTGTTCCTTCTTTTCTTCATGTGTGTTTGTAGGGATATAAATTCCCCTCTTACTACAGCTTTCAGGGCATCCCAGAGATTTTGTTAAGATGTTTCTTCATTTTCATTTGCTTCCAGGTATCTTTTGATCTCTGTTTTGATTTCATCATTGATCCAGGAGTTGTTTAGCATCATGCTGTTTAGTGTTCATGTCTTTGTGGGTTTTAGGGGGATTTTGTTGGTGTCCATGTTTATTTTTATTCCACTGTGGTCCGAGAAGGTGTATGGTAGAATTTCAGTCCTTTTAAATTTGCTTATGGTTGATTTATGGCCAATTACGTGGTGGATCTTAGAATACGTTCCATGCGGTGATGAGTAGAATGTATATTCTGTGGTCTTTGGATGGAGTGTTCTGTAGGTATCAATCAAGTCCTATTGGTCCAAAGTCACATTGAGGGTCCAGATCTCCTTGCCGATTTTTTGTCCTGATGATCTGACTAGCGTTGTGAGTGAGGTATTAAAGTCCACAGTTATGATGGTGTTAGAGTCAATATCTTTCTTTAGTTTTCCTAAAACTTGCTTTATGAAAGTTGGCGCACCTGTGTTGGGTGCATATATGTTTAGGATAGATATTTCTTGTTGATGGATTGAGCCT
>NW_007253698.1:0-11696 GCF_000164805.1 Carlito syrichta | reverse complement strand
TTGTCTGTACTCTTGTGAAGAATGTTGTTGTTCTTTTTTCTTTTTCTTCTGTGTTCAGTACTTTCTTAAGTGTTTCTTTTAGAGGTGGTCTGGTGACAGCATAGGCTCTTAGGGATTGGATATCTGGAAAAGATTTCAATTCTGCCTCACTAATGAAGCTTAGCTTGGCTGGGTAAGTTATTCTTGGTTGAAATTGCTTATCTTTTAGAACTTTGAGGATAGGACTTCAGGCTCTCCTAGCCTGAAGTGTTTCTATGAATAAATCTGCTGCTGTTCTAATTGGTCTTTCCTGGTAGGTAGTCTGGCTTTTTTCTCTTGCTGCCTTTAGTATTTTTTCTTTTAAAGAATTTTCTTTTATACTTTGTTTAGGCAAATTATTATGTGTCTGGAGTTGGTCTTCTCATTTGTTGTCTTGCAGGGGTTTGAATTTTTTTATCCTTGATGAGATGAGGGAAGTTTTCTTGAATGATTTCATGAAATGTTTGTTCCAGTGTGGCTTCTGTTTCTCTCTCTGCCTCAGGAAGCTCAATTACTCTTAGATTTGGTCTCTTGAAGTGATCATTCATCTCTTGCAGGTTTTGTTCTGTCTTTTTGAGCTTTTCTATGCTTTTGACAGTTTGGGTTAGTTCTATGTTTTGATCTTTGAGCTCTGAGATTCTTTCTTCTGCTTGGCTAATTCTGCTTTCCGTGCTTATTAGTTTGTTATTTATTTCCATCACAGTATTCTTTACTGCTGTTATTTCTGACATCAGCTCCTTCCTATTTTCCTCTTGTCTGTCCTCAATTTTTAAAATTGTCTCCATTAATGTCTTGATGTCTGGGTTTGTTGCATGTGACCAGTCATTCTGGTGCCTCTTCATTGTTTGTGTTCCAGAATCTGTTTTCTCAGTGTCTGATCTCCCAGGGGTCTGTGTGAGACCTATATTCTTCTTTTGGTTTTTCTTCATTTGTGCGATTTTTTCCCCTCTCTACTTTTTCCTTCCCTCCATGTCACTGTCTTCTTTAATTCTGTTATTCAGGGGTAGAAGGATTAGTTTTACTTCTGTTTGTTCAATCTCCTATTCTTTATGTATGCCTTCTTACTTTGTTCAATAATGGAGTTGCACTGTAGGTTGGGGGTGGTCCTTTTTGCAGTTTTGTGATTTACTTAAGGGGGGAGCTGTGATTCAAAATCTATCTGCAGTTCCTGGTATTCGCTGACAGGTGTATGGATAATCTGCAACCCATTTCGCACTGCCTTGGAATCTGTCCATGCAGTGGGGCTGTAGATTTACTCCCTGAAATAAAATGTGGTTAGTAGAGGGAAGAGAATGGAGCAGACAGTGGGTTGAAAGGGGGGTGGAGAGATAGAGGAGTAAAGGGGGAAACAAACGAGTGTGCCAACAAATGGAGAGAGAGACCTATACTGAAACATAAAAACAATAGACCACAGCTACAATGAACCGACTCCCATACAAATATAAAAAATAAAGTATATAATGATGCTAACATATAAGCTAACCAACCACCTTATTGGTGTGCTGTTCCTCTATACAAAGATATGGTTTACAGAAAGAAGAAAGGAGAAGAAAAGGAAGAGGAAAAAAAAAGGAACAATACAGTAGGAATAGAATTAAGTCATTAAACTAACAGAATCAATCAAGCACACTCTAAGACTTTTCGTTTAAGTCCAATGTCCTTTCAGTTCTGATTTCTAGCTTTCTTTTCAAGCTGGTAAATTAATTTGCAGTTAGGGTCAGTTGCCCCTGGTCTGCTGTGAAGGACAGTTCATATCACCCTCCGTTCACCACTCTGGCCTATGTCTTTTTCAAGCTTGTTTCTCCCGTTTTGGTGTTGTTACCTTGACTCGCCAGCAGGTGATGCTATTTCACTTCTCGTCCCAGAGGGGGTGGGGCCGGACAGGAACCCAGCAGTGGCTGGAGATGGAAGCCTGCCTCAAGGCACACGGCAGGAGACTCACAGCGGGCAGGATGTCTCAGTCGCAGGAGAGGTGACAGCGATCCCAGCAGATCTTGCCTGCAGGGGCTTCAAGGACTGAAGTCGTGGGTCGCCTCCAGCCCGGGTGGTGCGATGTGCTATGGCCACCATGGATGCCGTGGCGGTGGCGGTGGCGGCTGGTGCTGTGTCTGCACTGCAGTGGCTGTCCAGACTGCTGCGATGCCCCAGCGGTGGCAACAGCCGAGCTCCGTATGAAGAGCAGGTTGCAATGTTGGGGTCTGCAACCCCCGGGGATAGAGCCAGAGACCCACTGCATTTCTCCTTTGCAGAGGATTTCACAGACCAGGTTGCCCTATCGCCATCTTGCCGGAAGTCCCTGTTTTCCTATTTATAATAAATCAAGTAGGTCGAATTTGAAGATTTCTATGTTTTATTGGTTGATCTTTTTTATACTAGCTGTATGCCATTTTTCTTACTGTTAAAGTATATCCTTACATGTGGTGTAAAAAAATAGTTTATACTTCATCATGTCTTGGATTTTCTTGGTCTTTTGAATTTCCATATACATTTAAAAAGCATCTTCTCAAGTTATAAAGAGAAAACTGGGGATTTTAATTGGTATCGCACTGAATCTATAAATATTTTAGGTATGAGTTGTCATTTCTACAGTATTGAGTCTTATAATTTATGAATATGGCTCAGTTCTCCATTTAAATCTTTATTTTTTGATGTCATTTTATGTCTTCATCATAAAGTTTTTATCATCTCTTGTGAGATTTATTCCAGCATATTTGATATTTTTAATGCTATTGTAAATAGTATCTTTTTAAAGTTTTATTTTCTAAATATTTGTTGCTGGTTAAAGTATAAAGGATTTTTATATATTGACTTTGTATCCACAAAACCCACTAAACTCACTTATTGATCCTAGTAACTTATCTCTTGATTCTTTAATAGTTTCTGTATACATCATCATAACATTTGCAAGTAATAACAGTTTTATTTCTTCCTTTCCAAAACTTATACTGCTTGCCTGCTTCCCCATTTCCCTCCTTTCCTTCTCCAAACTGCCTCATATTTTCTTGTCTTACCTCATGGTTAGACTTTATAGTGTTGAATAGAAGTCATGTTAGCTGGCATTCATGTGTTCTTGATCATATAGAAAGTTAAACTTTTCACCAATATGTATAATGTTTGCTGCAGTTTTTTTTTGTACATATACATGTACTTTATCAGATAAAGGAAGATTATAAACATTCCATTCTATTCCTCATTTGCCAAGATGAATTTTTAGTCATGCGTCAATGTTTAATCATCAAATTATATTTCTGTACCAGTAGAGATTAATGTATCATTTTTACAATTTTGTTAATGGGGTGGGTTATACTTATATATTTTCAGATTTTAAATCAACCCTTTATTCCTAGGATAATATCAACTTGGTATTGATGTATGGTTCATTTTATACATTTGCTTGATTTGTTTTGCCAATGTTCATTTAGGATTTTGCATCTGTGTCAATCAGTGCGATTAGCTTGTAATTTTCTGTATTTTAGCAAGTATTTTTTGTTTTACAGAGTCTTTTCATCTTCTCCTGTCCAAAGTGCTTCTCTCATAAGTCTGTTATATTATGTAATGATAACATCATTTATATGCTCCTGTACCCTTAAACCACACACTTACACTCATCAATATCAATGACCAATCCTGTCACCACAATTTACAGGATGTATCACTATTTTCTTGAATGGCTTAACACTGCCTGCAAGGTTTCTCTGCCACAAATTTGGCTCCCTCATATACATTTTCCATGTTGTAGTTAAGATGAACTTTTGAAATCACAAGCCCTGTTATGTTTCATGCCTTCTTAAAATTTTTCAGTGGCTCCTCATTGTATTTCTTTCAATTGATCAAATGAGCCATGTTCTTTCTTATGCTCTGGCCCTTGTCCATGTTGTTTCTTGAGCTGGGAGCATGTATAATAGTACACAAACTAAAATATCTACATGGCAGAGCAGAGAAGTTGAAGGAGGAGCAGGGGTTGGTACAAGGATGTCAGGCAGGAAACAATGTATGGAGAGGTGGAAAGGGCAGTTAAGAAGCTGATTTTTCACAGAACATCAGTCTACTTTATCATTCATTTTATTCTAGGCCTGTCATGTGTTGTGGTAACTGGAGGTGAGTTCTTTAAGGAAGAAAGTTGTGCTCAACTCTTGTGCTTGGTTCTGGATAGCACAGGTTATGGGCCATGTATAAAGTGTGACCTCTTCTGGAGGAAGTAACCAGGGAGGTAAGGGATTATTGAAAGTGCTAAGGATGGTTAACCTGGCTAAGGTAGTACTTGAAGAACTGTCATACAGGAGAGACATTAAACATATTTTGTGTATGTTGTCTACAAAGATTATGAATAATTACAAATGGGCAGAAGTATAGGAATTCAGATTTTGTCTCCAAATTAGGAAGGACTATCTAAGACTCGAACTGCCACAATATGGGAAGAGCCGCCTCACAGATAATACGTTTCTTCCTGTTGAATATACTCAGGCAGTTGTTGGTCAATTATACTGGGAATTTATATATTGGGGCAGAAGGTAGTTCCAAAGCACAATCTCTGGGGCTGGGACACACTCAGTAGTTTTGGAAGCTTCCCAGGTACATCTAATGTAAAGATAAGTTGGGGGGACGACCTGTATTAGGGGCGATTTCAACTCCTCAGTGGTTTTCTTGTATCACAAGTATCTAGAAGAGATGAAGAGAATACAGATGTCTGAGCACGACTCTGTAGCTTTGAAATTAGCAAAGTAGGATGTATGTTCCAGATATTTATATGTTTAAAAATATGATTCCATTCTCTAGCTGGATTTGGAAGCCATTTAAGAAGTCTCATGCATCGTGTATCTGTAGTGCAGCAGGGCACTTGACAAATGTATTGATGATATCCTCATGGGCAAAATATGTACAATGAGTTATGAAGAGTGATTCTAGGACCAAGAGTGGGTTTTGAAACCAAAAAGATATGAATTCTAATCCAAGTTCCATTACTTACTAGATTTGTAAAAATTTACTTACTCTTCCAACCTTACTTTTCTCATCTTAAGATGGAGTGGTAACCATTTACAGATTCATTTTGAAGTTTAAATAAAGTTGCTTATGAAAAGTATCAGCATATCTATCATAGTATCTGGTCATCTATCATAGTATCTGGTGATACTGGGCCTTTCTTCTAAAATCCTTTTGTCCTAATGATGCTGAAATGAATGAGTTGAATAGTGGTGTATATACATGTTTGATGATTTGTGTGTAGTCCTTGTTGCTTTTTAGCTTCATTGTGTTACAGATTCCTGGTTTTAATAATCTGTTTTGCTTTAGGTGTATAATTGGTATTTTCAAAAGCCGATGAGTGAAGAATAATGCCTTTCACCTGCTATTATTTTTGAGCCAAATATCATTCATGCCTAAAATACTTTTCTGAATTGAAAATTTCAGATAAGAATGTATTTTATTAATTGTACTAAAACTGATGAGAGGGAATTAACCATTTGCTTATTTTTTATTACAGGTTTATAGGCAATCTGTAAATTTTTATTAAAATGGAAAACTGTGGAGAACAAAAAAGATAGCAGTTGAAGTAAAAATTCCTGGATGACTTGAGAAGTCAGCATTTAAAAACGATATGCTGATTTGGAAGGTCCTGGGAGCACATTGCAAACTTTATTTTTTCCATTCAATCAATGGATTTTTTAATCATTCCTTGGAGCTGATGAAGTTTGGTGACGATGTGTGATGGGAAATGTGGCGGGCCAGTGTTTTCCTAGTGATTGCATCTTGGATTAGTTTGGCGCTTTTTTGAAGAGATTCCATTTTGAAGGGCAAGAACCTAATGTGATGGATTTATCTTCAGAAATGAACAGACATGGGAAGAATCCAGTGAGTCACAAGCTAGAAGATCAGAAGAAGGTAACACAAATAAATTTATTTTTGCTTCGTCCCTTTTGTTTATGCTTAAAGAGAATTTTGTAAGTTGAAAATGAATGTGCCTTATGAGATAAAATAACATACAATTTCATGAAAATCAATCCTGCATAGTGTTTCCATTGGTCTGGATTCCATTACCAGTGGGTGATTTTGTTTCTAAAGTCTTTTGAACTGATCTATCCAGTGGGTTGGCAAAGATTCCACTGTGTTCTCTCACTCTGGACTTCATGCTGATGATCTTCTGATTGACCTTATAGGAACAGTTCTCTGATATTTGGGGAAGGCTTGAGTCAAGGGCACCACTGAAGTAATGGAACAAGTTAGAGCTCTTCTAAAAGAGAACTTCACTGCTTCACTGTCATTAGAAGGCAGAGGTGACATTTGAAAACCCCCGATTTCATGTCCTTGGGACACAATAGCTTAGGTTTTCTCACTTTTACAGCTGACCTGGAAAATAAAGTCATAAGGCAACTGTGAGCTTTGGATAGACTCTTCATGTTTGATGTAGAAGTAACTAATGGAAGGTAGCACAAAAAGTGTGCTAATTATTATTTTTTTAATAAAACAAGTTGAGAGAGTTGGGAATTGAATATTGAGGGTTATACTTCAACCTCATTTTTCCATCGTTTTAGAAACTCTTTTCTGCTAAACTACTGCACTGTAGTGCAACCATCTAAAGAGCACTTATCAGAAGGGTCAGAGATGGTGCCTAGGAGAGAAAGCCCCACTCATAATGAAATATGTTGTCTTTTGCAGGGCTGTCATGAGTTGTTAGTAGAGGAGAAGTGTGGGGGGACACATAGAGGCTAAGGCACACAGGCAAAGAAGAATGAGAGAACAGAAAGGACATTTTTAGTTAGATGTGGATCTATGGGCCATGATTAAGATTTGATTTTACATCCATCTTGGAAATTTTGTCTACCAGTCATTTCTCGTGTCCTAGAAGACAACTAGTTCTTTCACAGTTGTGGAGTTAAGTTTAGAAGATACCTTGCTGAGTCAATGACCTATTAATTTTGTTCTGGCAATATGATCAATGCCACTAGAATGGAGCTACAGTAATTATTTTGTCATTAATAGAGGCAGAAATACATGGGTTATTTATACCCAGTTTGGTTTATTCATTGGGTATAAGTAAATCTCAGAAAATACTAAATATTGTGAAATTGAAGGTGTCTGGAATCAATTTTCGCTTCAGTGTGGGTATACATTTCTGCACAAATAAGTGTGTTACCAAGAAAATTGTCAGTATTACAAATGGTCAGCATTTTTCCCCCTGCTGGAACTAGGGTGTTAACTCAGAAGAGATGGCAAGGTAAATTTTAACTTAAAATGTGCCTGCAAGATACCTTTAACACTGAGGATACTTCGCCTACTGTATCAGCCGGGTGAATTGTCAGGTAGATAATAGATAAGCAATTAATATTACAGAGTTATAATTTTGAATGGAGGTCCTGCTTTTCTGACAAAAAATGAAAATACCTCTGCAGGGTGCTGTCTTTTCATTTCCTGACTGAGATATTTTCTGCAAACACAAATGGGACTGCAAACTGAAGAATGGAATGAATTGTTAAAGTCATTTTCCAAATTCCTCATGTGGACTTTAAACAATACTCTGTAATGATGCTTAGTTTCCCAGGCCAATTCACAAAAAGCCATTCAGCTCATAAATAATGTACTAAGAGTAAAAGAGTTTAGACAAACCATGGAGAACCATAATTCAGTGGGAAAATTAAAATTATTGTCTCAGTGATGTAGGATAAAAAGATGCATTTCTTTATAGCCTCACCTTCTAACTGGTAAGGAGATGGAAGAGGAGTGAACGTTTTTATTTTTAAGTCAGGTTCTCACTCTTTCTGAAACTGGAGTGCTGTGGCACGATCATGGCTCACCGCAGCCTTTACCTCCTGGGTTCAGAAAAATCATTCTGTCTCAGCTTTCTGAGTAGCCAAGAGCAAACAGCCACAAGCGACTATTTAATTTAATTTTTTTTTTTTTGGTAGAGATGAGGTCTCACTATGTTGCCTTGGCTGGTCTCGAACTCCTGAGCTCAAGAAATGCTTCTGCCTTGGCCTCCCAAAGTGCTGGGATTACTGGCATGAGCCACTGTGTTTGGCCAAACATTTTAAATGAGTATTATCAAGAATGGAAAATGAAGTTCTAATGATGGCTTGGCCACCCCTCTGGTGTGAGAATTCCAAAAACAACCTTGATATGTAAGATCTACAAATAAACCAAAAACTCAGATATGTATAAATAAAGATTTAAAATTCAAATTTGTTAAGTGTCAGTAGGAACACCTAGTCTCAATGACACACTTTTGTGAATTTTTTTTTTTTTTTTGAGTTGGAGTCTCACTCTGTTGCCCAGACTGGAGTGCAGTGGCCACTCCCGACCATGGCAGCCTCGACCTGCTGGGCTCCGGAGATCCTTCCACTTCAGCCTTCCAAGTAGCCGGAATTACAGGCACTCGCTACCACACCCGGCTAATTTTTTGATTTATTGTAGAGATGAGGTCTCGCTGCCTAGGCGGGTCTCGAACCCGCAGGCTCAGTCAATCCACTCACCTCAGCCTCCCAAAGGAGCGGATTGCAGGCTGAGCCACTGAGCCTGGCTTTTTGTGAATTTTTATTAAGGAAAAAATGAAATGCAGCATCATAAATCTTTGTAGACAAAGCTCTGGCCACTGCCCTGCCACCCCATAATTGCTAATAGAGATTAGGGGATCATTTATGTAATTACTTCAAGTGTTTATAGTCCTTCATGATGAATTACTTTAACTGGCACAATGTTCCGTATTGTTGGAATAAAATGCCTTCATCTAGAGGTGAAGCATCTTTGCTATTACTGAAAACATGTCATCTTTTCACAGTGTTTGGCATATCATACACACTCAAAGCAAAATGCACTGAACTAGATTGAATGTAGGTACCTATTCCAAGCACTACACAAAACTGATCTCTTGTTCAATCTACACATAGCTCACTAGTTTTTTGTTCTTACTTTAAGATATGTAGATTTGTACTTATTATGTTCTACTTCTATGTAGAGACTATTAGACTATTGAGTATGTGAGTTTGTGAATATGTGTTCTACTGAATGAGTAAGTGGCTGTCAGGAAAGAGGTTATTAATGGAGCACTAACTATATGCCAGGGACATGCTTGGTCTCTTTTGGTTTATTAAGAAAGTATCTTCCTACAAAAATAAAAGCTGTTTTTATCTTTTTAAGAGGTTGGGTCTTGTAAAATAATTATCTGTTTCTCAGGAATATATGTGCTATCATTCAAAATTAAAGCATTCACAAGTGTGTAAGTTTTTGAGTTTCTTTAAGTAATGCCTCATAACCTTAATAAATCTGAACAAAGAAAAAACATACTTGAAAGTTGCAAGGTATCTTTTTTTTAGTATTATTTATTATGGTTTTGTGGGGTACAGTTAAGGGTTAGGTGTACAATTATGTTTCATTCAGGCACCCTGTTGATAAGAGGTGTTTTCCCATCCCCAGACAGATATTTGCTACTGTTAATCCCATCCTCCTCCCCCCCATAGTTTCCCAGTACCATCCGTCATTTTCTCATAGTATTGCATTGGGATGTTCAAGGTCCATTATATGAGTGAGAACATGTGATATTCGGATTTTTGTTTTTGTGAGAGGTCACTCAGTATTATAGACTCTAGTTCCATCCAGGTTGCAGCGAAATTCATGATTTTGTTCTTTTTTATGGCTGCGTAGTATTCCATCGTGTATATGTACCACATTTTTTTAATCCAGTCCTCTTTTGATGGGCAGCATGGTTGTTTCCAGGTTCTTGCTATTGTGAACAATGCTGCGATAAACATACGTGTGCAGGTATCTTTTTTATAGAGTGATTTGTGTTCTTCAGGGTATATTCCCAGTAGGGGGATTGCAGGGTCATATGGAAGGTCAATTTTTAGAGCTTTTAGGAATCGCCACACTGCTTTCCACAGAGGTTGCACTAGTTTACACTCCCACCAACAGTGTAGAAGTGTTCCCTTTTCACCACACCCTCTCCAGCAGCTGTTATTTTTTGAGTTGTTGATAATTGCCATTCTGACTGGAGTTAGGTGGTATCTCAGTGTGGTTTTGATTTGCATCTCCCTGATGATTAGTGAGGTTGAGCATTTCTTCATGTGTTTGTTGGCTGCTCGAATGTCTTCTTTTGTGAAGTGTCTGTTCATGTCTTTTGCCCATTTTATAATGGGGTTGTTTGTTTTCTTCTTTTCAGTACGTTTCAGTTCCTTGTAGATCCAGGATGTTAAGCCTTTGTCAGACCTAGAGTTGGCAAATACTTTTTCCCAGTCTGTAGGCTGTCTCCCTGCTCTCTTGATGGTTTCTTTGGCTTTGCAGAAGCTTGTCAGTTTAATAAGGTCCCATTTGTCTATCTTCTCCCTTAAGTCCTGTGGGTTTTGGGTTTTGTACAGGAATTGGATGCCAGTTCCGATTTCCATGAGAATATTTCCTTCCTTTTCTAAGGTTCTTATGGCTTGGGGTTTTACATTTAGGTCTCTGATCCCTTTGGAGTTAACCTTTGTGCATGGGGATAGATAGGGGTCCTGTTTCAATCTTCTGCATGTGGTCAGCCAATTTTCCCAGCACCATTTACTGAATAGGTTCTCCTCTCCCCATTGGTAGGTGGTGGGGGCTTTGTGAAGATGAGTTGGTTGAGGATTGAGGTTTTGCTTCTGGAATCTCGATTCTGTTCCATTGATCTATATGCCTGTTCCTGTACCAATACCAAGCTGTTTTGATGATTGTAGCTTTATAGTAAAGTTTGAAGTCTGGTATTGTGATACCACCTGCTTTGTTTTTTTTGCTGAGGATTGTTCTGGCTATTCTTGGACGTTTGTGTTTCCATATGAATTCCTGTGTTGTTTTTTCTAGGTCTGAGATGAATGTTGTTGGTAATTTAATGGGTATTGCATTGAATTTGTAGATTGCCTTAGGTAAGATGGACATCTTCACAATGTTGATTCTTCCGATCCATGAGCATGGGATATTTTTCCACTTGTTCATGTCAGCTTTGATTTCTTTGAGCAGTGTTTTGTAATTTTCATTGTAAAGGTCTTTCACGTCTCTGGTTAGGAAGATGCCAAGGTATTTCATTTTTTTTGTGGCTATTGTGAATGGAACTGTGTTTTTTATTTGGGTTTCTGTTTGTTTATTATTGGTGTAGAGAAATGCGATTGTCTTTTGTACATTTATTTTGTATCCTGAGACTTTGCCAAAGGCTTTTATCAATGTAAGGAGGCCTTTGACAGATTCTCTTGGGTTTTCAAGGTACACCATCATATCATCTGCATAGAGAGATAACTTGACTTCCTCTTTTCCTATTTGAATACCTCTGATTGCCTCCTCTTCTCTGATTGCTTTAGCCAGGACTTCCAATACTATGTTGAACAGGAGGGGAGAGAGTGGGCATCCTTGTCTAGTTCCAGTTTTCAGGGGAATTGGTTCCAATTTTTGTCCATTTAGGAGTATGCTGGCTGTGGGTTTCTCGTAGATGGCTTTTACTATTTTGAGGTATGTTCCCCGTATGCCTAGATGTTCAAGGGTTTTTATCAAGAAGGGGTGCTGGATTTTATCAAAAGCTTTTTCTGCATCTAGTGATATGATCATGTGGTTTTTGTTTTGACATCTGTTGATGTATTTAATTACATTTATGGTTTTACGAATATTGAACCAGCCTTGCATGCCAGGAATGAAGCCTACTTGGTCATGATGGATGATTTTTGAAATGTATTGCTGAATCCGGTTGCTAG
>NW_007253697.1:1367-8721 GCF_000164805.1 Carlito syrichta | reverse complement strand
GAATGGAATGGAGAGGAATGGCGAGAAATGGATTGGAGTGGAAAGAAATGGAATGGAATGAAATGGAATGGAATGGAATGGAATTGAGAGGAATGGAATGAAGTGCAATGGAATGGAGGGGAATGGAGTGCATTGGAATGCAGTGGAACGGAATGGAGTCTAAAGGAATAGAGGAGAGTGAATCCGAAAGGGAATGGCATGGAGAGGAATGGAATATAGTATAGTGGAACGGAATGGAATGGAATGGAATGGAATGGAATGGAATGGAGAGGAACAGGATGGAAAAAATGAAATGAAATGGACATGAATGGAATGGAATGACATGGAATGCAAAGATGTCGATTGGAATGGATTGTAGAGGAATGCAATGAAATGGAGAGATATGGAATGGAAAGGAATGGAACGGCATGGAGTGGAAAGAAATGTAATGTAATGCAATGAAATGCAACGCAATGAAATGGAATGGAATGGAGAGGATTTGATTGCAATGGAATGGAGAGGAATGGTAGAGATTGGAATAGAATGGAAAGGAATGAAAAGGAATGGAATCGAGAGCAATAGAATGGAGCGGAATGGAATGGAACGGAATGGATTGGAATGAAATGGTGAGTAGTGAAATGGAATGGAGTGAATTGGAATGCAATTGATGGTTAGGAATGGAGTGGAGTGGAATGGAATGGAATGGAATGGAGTGGAATGGAATGGAATGAATCGAATGGAGAGGAATGGAATGGAATGGGATGGAGAGGAATGGAATTGAGTGGAGTAGAATACAATGGTTGGAGTGGATAGGAATTGAATGGAATGGAGAGGAATGGAATGATATGGAGAGGAATTGAATGGAATGGAATGGAGAGGAATGGAAGGGAATGGAATGGAATAGAATGAAGAGGAATGAAATAGAATGGAAAAGAGTGGATTGTAGAAGAATGGAATGGAGTGGAATGGAGAGGAATTGAATGGACTTTAGTGGAATAGAATGGAACAAAGAGGAATGGAATGGAATGGAATGGAATGGAATGGGGAGGAATTTAAAGGAATGGAGTGGTGTGGAATGTAATGCGATGGACTGGAATGGAATGGAATGGAGAGGAATGGAATGGAAAGGAATACAATGGAATGGAAGGCAGTGAAATGGAATGGAATGGTATGGAGAAGAATGGAATGGACTGGAATGGAGAGGATTGGAATGGAATTTCATGGAATAGAAAGGAGAGGAATGGAGAAAATGGAGAGAAATGGAATGGAGAGGAATGGAATGGAGTGGAATGGAATACAGAGGAATGGAATAGGTATTGATGGAATGTAATGGAATGAAGAGCAATTCAATGGACTGAAATAGAGAGGAATGATATGGAATGGAGTGGAATGGAATGGAATGGATGGGATTGGAATGGCATGAGGTGGAATGGAATAGTATGGAATGGAATGGATTGGAGAGGAATGGAATGGAAAGAAATGCAGAGGAATGGAGTGGAATGGAATGGAGACGAATGGAATGGAATGGAAGGGCAAGGAATAGCATGGAAGGGAATGGAGAGAGAGGAACGGAATGAAATGGAAAGGAGTTGAATGGAATGGAATGGAAAGGAATCGAATGAATAGAAATTGCCAAGAATGGAGAGGAATGGAATGGCATGGAATGGAATGGAATGGAGAGGAATGGAATGGAGAAGAATGGAATGGAATGGTTTGGAATGGAATGGAGAGGTATTGAATGGACAGAAATGTAATGGAATGGAATGAAATGGAGAGGAAATGAATGGAATGCAATGGAGAGGAATGGTATTGAAATGCCTGGAATGGAATGGATAAGACTGGAATGAAATGGGGAGGAATGGAATGGAGTGGAATGGAATGGAATGGAGTGGAAAGTAATGGTATGGAATGGAATGGAATAAAGTGGAATGAAATGGAATGGATGGAGTGGAATGAAATGTAGTAGAATGGAATGGAATTGATTGGTTAGGAAAGGAATGGAATGGAATGGAACGGAGAGGAGTGGAATGGGATGGAATGTAATAAAGTGGAATGAAATGGAATGGATGGAGTGGAATGAAATGTAGTAGAATGGAATGGAATTGATTGGTTAGGAAAGGAATGGAATGGAATGGAATGGAGAGGAGTGGAATGGGATGGAATGGAAAGGAATGGAATGGAGAGGATTGGAATGTAATGGAATGAAGAGGAATGCGTTAGAGTTGAATGGAATTCAAAGGAATGGAGAGGAATTGAATGGAATGGAATTGAATGGAGAGGAATGGAATGGAATGGATTGGAGTGGAATGGAATGTAGTGGAATGAAATGGAATGGAGAAGAATGGATGGAATGGAGTGGAGTGAAATGGAATGTAGTAGAGTGGAATGGAATGGAGAGGAATGGAATGGAGAGTGAAGGAATGGAATTGAAAGGAATGGATTGAATGGAAATGAATGGAATTGTATGCAATGGCATGCAGAGGAATGAACTGGAGAGTAATGGAATGAAATCAAATGGAATGGAATGGAGGTGAATGGAATGGAATGCAATGAAGAGGAAGGAAAAGGAATGAAATGGAGAGGACTAGAAAGGAGAGAAATGGAGTGGAATGAAACGGAGAGGAATGGAATGATTAGTAATGGAATGGAATGGAGAGAAATGGAATGGAGAGAAAGGGAGGGGAGTGGAATGGAGAAGAAAGGAATGAAGTGGAGAGGTATGGAATGGAATAGAATGGAATGGAACGCAGTGGAATGGAATGAATGGAGAGCAATGGAATGGAAAGGAATGGATGGAATGGAGAATAATGGAATGGGATGGAGAGGAATGTAATCGAATGGAGCAGAATGGAATTGAATGGAATGGAAAGGAAAGGAATGGAGAAAGATGGAATGTCATTGAATGAAGAGGAATGGAATGGAATGGAATGGAAAGGAGAGGAATGTAAGGCAATGGAGAGGAATGGAGAGGAATGGATTAGAATGAAATGGGGAGGATAGGATGCAAGAGAATGGAGAAGAATGGATTATAATTGAAGGGAATGGAATGGAATTGAATGGAGAGGAATGGATTTGAATGGAACGGAATGAATGGAATGGAGAGAAATGTAATGGTAAAGAATGGAGTGAAATGATATGGAGTGGAATGGAATGGATTGGAATCTAATGGAGAGGAACGCAATGGAGTGGAATGGAATGGAGTGGAATGACATGGAATGGAGGGGAATGGAATGAAATCGAGAGGATTGGAATGGATTGGAGTATAATGGAGAAGAATACAATGCAGTTGAATGGAATGGAATGGAATGGAATGGAGCGAAAGGAATGGAATGCAGTAAAATAAAGTGGAGAGGAGTGGAATGAAATGGAATGGAGTGGAATGTAATGGAAAGGATAGAAATGGAATGGAAGAAGAGGAATGGAATGGAATATAGTGGAATGGCATGGAATGGAAAGGAATGAAGAGGAATGGAATGGAGAGGTATGGAATGGAATGGAATGGAATTGAGAGTTATGAAATGGAATAGAGAGTAATGGAATGGAATGAAGATGAATGGATTGGAATGGAATGGAGTGGAGTATAACCAAAAGGAATGGAATGGAATGAAATGGAATGGATTGGACGGAATGGAGAGGAATGGAATGGAATGGAATGGGTATGGATGGAATGTAACGGAATGGAATTGAGTGGAATGGAATGGAATGGAATGGAAAGGAATGGAGTGGAGGAGAGTGGAGCAGAATGGAAAGGAAAGCAATATAATAGAATGGAGAGGATTGGAATTGAAAGGAATAGAATAGAATGGAGATGAATGGAATGGAATGGAGTGGAAAGGAATTTCATGGAGAGTTATGGAAGGGAATGCAAAGAAATGGAATGGAATGAACGGGAATGGAATGGAATGGAGAATTATGTAATGTAGAGGAATGGAATGCAAAGGAATGGAGAGGAGTGGAATGGGGAGGAATGCAAAGAAATGGAATGGAGAGGAATGGAATAGAATGGAAAGGAATGAAAAGGAATGGAAGGGAAAGGAATGGAATGAAGAGGAATGGAATGGAATAAAATACAGTGGAATGAAATGGAATGAAGAGGAATGGAATGGAATGGACAGAAATGGAATGGAATGGAGCGGAATGGAATGGAATGCACAGGAATGGAATGGAAGAGGAACGGAATGGAGTGGAAAGGAATGGAATTGTGAGTAATGGAATGGAGAGAAATGAAATGCATTGGAATGGAATGCAGAGGAATTGAATGGAATGGAGAGGAATGGAAAGGAGAGGAATGGAATGTAATAGAAAAGAGAGGAATGGATTATAGTTGAATGTAACAAAATGGAATGGAGTGGAGTGGAGAGGAATTGAACGGAATAAATGGAATTGAGAGGAATATAATAGAATGGAGTGGAGTGGAATGGAGTCGAATGGAACAGAATGGAATGGAATGCAATGGAGTGGAGTGAAATGGAATGCAGTGGAATGGAATGAAATGGAATGGAATGGAATCGAATTGAGAGAAATGAAATCGAGAGGAAAAAATGGAATGGGGTGGAATGGAATGGAAGTAAATTGAGAGTATTGGAATGGAATGCAATAGAATAGAAAGGAATGGAATTGAGAGGAATGGATTAGAATGGAATGGAATAAATGGAAAGGAATGGAATTGAATGGACGGATTGGAATGGATTGCAGTGAAGAACAATGGAATAGAATCTTGAGAAATGAAATGAAATGGAAGGAAATGGAATAGAGAGGAATGGTATGGATGGCATGTAGAGGAAAGGAATAGAATGGAATGGAATGGAATGGAATGGAGTGGAGTGAAATGGAATGCAGTGGAATGGAATGGAATGGAATGGACGGATTGGAATGGATTGCAGTGAAGAACAATGGAATAGAATCTTGAGAAATGGAAGGAAATGGAATAGAGAGGAATGGTATGGACGGCATGTAGAGGAAAGGAATAGAATGGAATGGAATGGAGTGGAGTGAAATTATGCAGAGGATTGGAATTAAATGGAGAGCAATGGAAAGAAAAGGAATGGAATTGTCTAAAATGGAAGCGAATGGAGAGGTTTGGAATGGAATGTAAAAGAGTGAAATGCAGAGGAATGGAATGGAGTGGAATGGAATGGAATGGTGAGATATTGAATAGAATGTAGAGGATTGGAATGGAAGGGAGTGCAATGGAGAGGAATGGAATGGAAAGGAATGGAGAGGAATGGAATGGAGTGGAATGGAATGGAGTGGACTAGAGCGAATGCAATGGAATGGAATGGAATGAAGAGGAATGGAATGGAATGGAGAGGAATGGAATTGAATGGAATGGAAAGGAACGGAATGGAATTGTATGGAGAGGAATGAAATGGAAGGAATGGAATGAAATGGAATGGAATGGAATGGGGAGGAATGGAATGGAATGGAGACGAATTGTATAGAATGGAATGGAGAGGAATGAAATGGTTTGGATTGGAATGCAATGGAATGGAGAAGAATGGAATACAATATAATGAAATGGAATGGAGAGAAATGGAATGAAGTGGAATGGATTGGAGAGTTATGGAATGGAATGAAGAGGAATGGCGAGAAATGGAATGGAGTGGAAAGGAATGAAATGAAATGGAATGGAACGGAATGGAATGGAATTGAGAGGACTGGAATGAAGTGGAATGGAATGGAGAGTTATGGAATTGAATGGAGAAGAATGGAGTGGATTGGAATGCAGTGGAATGGAATGGAGTCTAATGGAATGGAGGAGACTGAATCCGAAAGGGAAGGGAATGAAATGGAGAGGAATGGAATAGAATGGAATAGAGATGAATGAATGCAATGAAATGAAATGGAAAGGAATGGAATGGAATGGAATGGAGAGGAATGGCAAGGAGTATAGTGGAATGGAATGGAACGTAATGGAATGGAATGGAGAGGAACAGAATGGATGGAATGAAATGGAGATGAATGGAATGCAATGAAATGGAACGGAATGATGTGGAATGGAATGGAATGTAGAGGAATGGAATGGAATGGAAAGGAATGGAATGGAATGGAGACGAATTTAATAGAATGGAATGGAGAGGAATGAAATGGATAGGATTGGAATGCAATGGAATGGAGAAGAATGGAATACAATATAATGAAATGGAATGGAGAGAAATGGAATGGAATGGAATGAAATGGAGTCGAGTGGAGTTGAATAGAATGGAATGGAGTGGAATGGAAAGAAATGGAGAGGAATAGAATGGAATGCAGGGGAATGGAACAGAATGGAAAGGAATTGAGAGATATAGAATGGAGAGGAAAGGAATAAAATGGAATGGAATGGAATGGAATGGAATGGAATGGAATGGAAAGGAATGGAATTGAGAGAACTGGAACGAAGTGGAATGGATTGGAAAGTTATGGAATGGAATGGAGAGGAATGACGAAGAATGGAATGGAGTGGAAAGGAATGAAATGAAATGAAATGGAATGGAATTGAGAGGACTGGAATGAAGTGGAATGGAATGGAGAGTTATGGAATGGAATGGAGAAGAATGGAGTGGATTGGAATGCAGTGGAATGGAATGGAGTCTAATAGAATGGAGGAGAGTGAATACAAAAGGGAATGGAATGGAATGGAGAGGAATGGAATAGAATGGAATAGAGATGAATGAATGCAATGAAATGGAATGGAAAGGAATGGAATGGAATGGAGAGGAATGGCAAGGAGTATGGTGGAATGGAATGGAACGGAATGGAATGGAATGGAGAGGAACAGGATGGAAAGAAATGGACTGAAATGGAGATGAACGGAATGCAATGAAATGGGATGGAATGATGTGGAATGGAATGGAATGTAGAGGAATGGAATGGAATGGAGAGATATGTAATGGAAAGGAATGGAATGGAATGGAATGGTGGAAGAAATGCAATGCAATAGAATGGAATGGAACAGAGAGGAATGGAATGCAATGGAATAGAGAGGAATGGAAGAGATTGAAATAGAATGGAAAGGAATGAAAAGGAGTGGACACGAGAGCAATGGAATGGAGCAGAATGGAATGGAACGGAATGGATTGCAATGAAAAGGTGAGTAGTGAAATGGAATGGAGAATGGAATGTGATTGGAAGGGAATGGAGTGGTGTGGAATGGAATGGAGTGGAATGGAAATGAATGGAATTGATTGGAGAGGAATGGAATGGAATGGGATGGAGAGGAATAGAATTTAGTGCAGTGGAATACAATGGAATGGAGTGGAGAGGAATGGAATGATATGGAGAGGAAAGGATTGGAATGTAATGGAAGGGAATGGAATGGAGAGGAATGGTGTGAATGGAATGGAATAGATAGGAGATGAATGAAATAGAATGGAAAAGAATGGAATGGAGGGCA
>NW_007253697.1:0-443 GCF_000164805.1 Carlito syrichta | reverse complement strand
AAGAATGAAATGGAAGGAAAAGGAATAAAGAGGAATGGAATGGACGGAATGGAGAGGAAAGGAATAGAATGGAATGGAATGGAATGGAGAGGGATGGAATGGAATGGAATTGATTAAAATGGAAGCAAATGGAGAGGATTGGAATGGAATGTAAAAGAGTGGAATGGAGAGGAATGGAATGGAGTGCAATGGAATGGAATTAAATGGAATGGAATGGAAGAGAGAGGAATGGAATGTAAAGAAATTCAATGGAATGGAGAGTAGTGGAATGGAAGGGAGTGCAATGGAGAGGAATGGAATGGAATGGAATGGAGTGGAGTGGAATGGAATGGAATGGAATGTAGAGGAATGGAATTCAGTGGACTAGAGCGAATGGAATGAAGGGAATACAATGGAGAGGAATGGAATGGAATGAAATGGAATGGATTGGAGATGAACGGAAT
>NW_007253696.1:1873-4016 GCF_000164805.1 Carlito syrichta | reverse complement strand
GACTCCGCGTCCTGCCTGCTTCTTTGGGATGAGTGGCTCCTGCTAATTTCGTTCGTCGCTCAGTGCTGTTTTACCGAGAGGCCGAATTACCGCAGGGACACAACTGGGGATGAGGGTATGGTTTTTCAAAAGATAGGCCAGGAAGAGGCGGGCTGGTTCGGAGAGAGCAACGTGTCTCTCTCACCTCCCAGCCTCCTTGAAAATAGGCATATTGGGCACCAGCGACGTGGGTCATGCATCTCGGTGCAAAAGAGTGTCCTGCCTGCTGGAGTAACAGGTCACAGCATATGAGCAGCTGAAAACAACAGCTGTTTCTCCCCCAACAATTCAGTCAGTCAGCAGCCCCAGCACCATATGGCCAGGCCTCAGCTCCTGGGCTCATGGGGCTGACCTCAGGTGGGGTCCATGCCTGGGGTCTCACGTGGAGCTCAGTGTCCTCCCCAGATTCACGTAGGTGTTGGCAGAATTCAGTTCCGTGGGGCTGTGGGACTGTGGCCCCTGTGTGCCACCCAGGAACCGCTGACAGCTCCCTTGGGCCACCTTCAGGGCTTTGCCTTGTGTCCTCTGTGGGCAGCCCACAATGGGCTGTGCTTCTCCAAGGCCAGCTGTGAGATCTTTTTCCATTTAAATCTTTTCAGGAAGGCCCGGTTTCTTTTAGGGGCTGCCTGTCGTGCCTGGGTCCCCCTGGATGAGTTGTCTTTTGGTTCAAGTCAACTGACTTGGACCCTTAGTTATGTCTGTGAACTCCCGTCAGCTTTATCATGGACTATAGCTTAATCACGGGAGTGACCTCCAGCTTGTTCCAGCTACCCACACTCAAGGTGGTTGATGACACAGCGTGGGTACAGCAGGCACAGGAATGCAGGGCTGTCCCGGAATTCTTCCGCCATGTTGCCACAAGCCCAAGGTTTGTTTTGGGGGAGGAAATTGCCACCTCAGGTGTGCTCTCCAGATGCTAGGATTTTCCTCTCATCAATCTTCTGATAAACAATACTAGAATAATAATTGTGCTTGAGAACTATTTCTTCTTTAGCTGTGTGTCACCCTGAAGTTGTTTCTAGATTATGTAAAACATTTTTAATTGAAAACTGTACTTTCTAATTAATTGTTTGATATTAACATTTTCCAAAAATTATTTTAAGAAACTCTGTTGCCTTATACTGTGACTTAGCATAGTGAATTGAGGGCTTGGCATATTTAGTAATCTAATTATATTCTTTGACAAAACAAAGATGCCTTTGTTTTACAGGGTAATATGAAGACAGGTCTATAACTAAGCTAGTTAGTTTTCATTCTAAATGGTGTTTGTGGGTTAGATTCATTATGTTAGGTTGTACTGATAGCATATTGAGTGAAATTGAAAATGGCTTTATTTCCTGGTCATAAACAAGCTGATTTGCACTAGAATAAACAAATGGGTCAGTAAGTACCCTGAAAGCCATAGGTGTAATAAACTTGACACTTTCTAAATGCCGTGTGAAAATTATTTCATGAGTGTGGAGGATGAGGGTATGGTTTCACTAGTGGATTGTTCCCCTGCCAAAGGGCATCCACCCCACAGGAAAAAGACACATCTACGAGAAACCCACGGCCACCATACTCCTAAACAGACAGAAATATGAACCATTTCCCCTGAAAACTGGAACAAGACAAGGATGCCCACTCTCACCCCTCCTGTTCAACATAGTTTTGGAAGTCCTGGCTAGAGCAATCAGAGAAGAGAAGGCAATCAGGGTATCCAGATAGGAAAAGAGGAAGTCAAGTTATCTCTCTTTGCAGATGACACGATTGTATACCTTGAAAACCCAAGAGAATCTGCCAAAAACGTCCTGGCACTGATAAAGGACTTTGGCAAAGTCTCAGGGTATAAAATAAATGGACAAAAGACAATCACATTTCTATACACCAATAATAAACAGAAACCCAAATAAAAAGCACAATTCCATTTACCATAGCCACTAAAAAAAGAAATACCTTGGCATCTTCCTAACCAGAGATGTAAAAGACCTTTACAATGAAAACTACAAAACACTGCTCAAAGAAATCAAAGATGATACAAACAGGTGGAAAAATATTCCATGCTCATGGATTGGAAGAACCAACATTGTTAAGATGTCCGTTACACCTAAGGCAATCTACAGAT
>NW_007253696.1:0-1086 GCF_000164805.1 Carlito syrichta | reverse complement strand
ACATATGAGCAGCCAACAGACACATGAAGAAATGTTCAGCCTCACTAGTCATCAAGGAGATGCAAATTAAAACTACACTGAGATACCACCTAACTCCAGTCAGAATGGCCATCATCAATAAGTCAGAAAATAACAGATGCTAGAGAATATGTGACCAAAAGTACAGCCTCTGTGGAAATCAGTGTGGCAATTCCTAAAACTCCTAAAAATTGACCTTCCATATGATCCCACAATCCCCCACTGGGAATATACCTGGAAGAACTCAGGTCACTCTATAAAATAGATACCTGCACACATATGTTTATCACAGCATTGTTCACAATAGCAAGAACATGGAACCAACTGTGCTGCCCATCAAGAGAGGACTGGATTTAAAAAAATGTGGTACATATACACAATGGAATATTACGCAGCCATAAAGAAGAACAAAATCATGAACTTCGCAGCACCGTGGTTGGAATTAGAACTTATAATACTGAGTGATCTCTCACAGAAACAAAGAGATGAGTATCACATGTCTCACTCATAAGTGGACCTTGAACAACTACCATATTACTGTAGGAAAGGGATTGAAAGTAGCAGGAAACTGGGGGAGGGGGGTGGGGGGTATAGCTGGAATTGATAGTAGTCCACTGATATCCACCTGGGGAAGGGGGGCACACCTCATCAATAAGGGTACTTGCACAATGAACATTTGTATACCTAACCCTGAATCGTACCCCACAATTTCAAAATTAAAATTAAAAAAAAAAAAAGACTCATTTCCTTTTCCACAATCACTGCCTGTATCCAACTTGGATAAAGTTCTCATTATTATTAGGCTTTTGAAAATGTACACATATTATACATTGGACAAATAATAGGAATCAGCAGACCAGGTAAGAGACAGGAATTAATTTTCTGGCTCAAGAAATTGATTGGAATCATAGCCTGACATCTGTCTCTTCCCTCCACACCTCCTGGCTTTTCTGGAGACTCTTCTCTCTCTGGGTGATAATCATGGCTTCAGGGATGCTCTCAGACCGGTCCAGATGAACCAGAGGAGCAAGATTCCAGAGTCCCGACCAGCTCTCGCAGCCCCTGCCC
>NW_007253695.1:3464-5555 GCF_000164805.1 Carlito syrichta | reverse complement strand
TATTGATTTGTTCATACACCTGGGGTGGATAGCCAGTCTGTGCCGCCGCAAACCTCCCCTGCCCTAACAGCATGTCCTGGTCCCAGGCAGGCTGTCCATTACGGGCATTAACAAGTGCCTGCTCGGCCGCATACTCTATAAATATAGACTTCCAATCCAGGTACTGGCCAGCGGTCAGGCAAGCACGAGCCAAGCCCTGCCAATCACTAGGGGTGAGGCAGAACCGGTGCAAGTTCTCTAGCTGTGTTAAACGTAGGCGGCACTGGTCCCGTAGGAATGCACAGATTCAGCCAGCCTTGAAATGAGCTTCCAATCCAGGGGCTCATGATACCTGTTTCCAGCTGGATTTTGAAACACAGGAAAGCACTGCGCCCCGTATTGCTGCCACGCCTCTGGGTGGAGGCTGCGTCCTTCCGCTTGCGGGGGAGGATAAGGAGGCGGTCTCGGCGCCGAGGGCTGTATAGGCACTTCCATAGCACTCATTTTTTCAACGAGCTCCTCTAGTTCCCCCTCCGAAAGCCCTTCCGCCTCTGTGTCTCCTGCCTGTGACCGCTCAGAACACTCTTCTCTCATAGTGTTCATTGCTTCAGCCCCTTCACTAAGCTCCTTCCCGCACTGATCCTCGTCTTCTATACAATTTAACACCAACTTCCATATTGCCATCGCTCCCCGAGGAAGTCCTTGCTGCTGCTCAGCGCGCCGCAAGTCCCTCCCAAGCTTGCTCCAGCTAGGCTCCGTAAGGTGCCCAGACACTGGGAACCAGGGCGCGGCATTCTCTACATCCCACATAAAGTTGTTTATTGTCTCCTGCTTCAAACCCACCCCTTTTACTTTCAGCAGGCTTTTGAGAGCCTGTTGAAGCATCTGCGCTGATGTGGTGTTACCCATAGTCCTAAGTAAGCTTGTCTCTGTTAACCGGGAACCTTATTGTCTCAACTGAGAGCCTTGCCTGTCCCACTTACCTGGGAACTTACCCTGTGACTAGTCACCCTGTCTGCGATGAGTTCTGAACAGCTGAGGTCCCCGTATGGGCCACCACTTGTCGCTCACCCCTGACCAGCAGGAAGGAGGCAACAACAACGTGTTCTTCTCAAAGTGGTTTATTCAGCCTTTACACCATGCCAGCTTCTTCTCCCTTCTCCCCCGTTGTCCCGTACTTATATCCCTTGGTCTCCACCCACAAGTCCCGTACCAGCGTGTCAGCAGTTCATAGGCTCTGCAGCATTGCACTTGCGCGGTGCACAGTGAAGGAAGGCCCGGCGGTATATCATGCGCCTAATCATGGGACTTGGCAGAGGTCCCGGGCGCCATCTTGGCTCAGGCTGCGCTCTCCACAGCTAGCCAGCTGGATATTCTGCTGACTTAACTAGCTAGCTACATAGGTAGCCCTGTGGCTTGCCAGCTGACTTAACTACCTAGCTACCTAGCTAACCTGCTGCTTAGTGAGCTGACTTAACTATGTTATTTAACTAGCTAACTAACTGTTAGCCAGCTGATTTAACTAGCTAGCTACTCAGTTAGGCACCTGGCTAGCCAGCTGGCTTAACACGCTGGCTTAACTAGCTAGCAAGTTGACTTAACTAGCTGATTTAACCAGCTAGCTATGGATGTGCCAGCTGGCTTAACTATCTGGCTTAACCATCTAGCCAGCTGACTTTACTAGCTTACTTAAGTACCTAGCTAGCTGACATAGCTTGCTGACTAATATAGCTAGCTTCCTAGCTAGCCAGTTGACTTAGCTAGTTGAAATAACTAGCCAAATGGCTAGACATCTGACTTAACTAGCTTTTTAACTATCTTATCAGCTGGATAGTCAACTGACTTAATGAGTTGACATAACTATCTAGGCATCTGGTTGCCTGCTGATGTAACTAGCTGACTTAACCAGCTACTCAGCTGAATAGCCAGGTGACTTACTAGCTGGCTACCTATCTAGCCAGCTGGCTAGCCAGCTGACTTATCTAGCTGACTTAAGCTAGCAAGCTGACTAGCCAGCTCACTTAACTAGCTAGCTACCTACCAAGCCAGCAGGCTAGTGAGCTTACATAACTAGGTGAATTGAACAGATGGGCCTGCTTGCTAGCCAGTTGA
>NW_007253695.1:1887-3066 GCF_000164805.1 Carlito syrichta | reverse complement strand
GCTAGCTAGCTGACTTAATCATCTGACTTAACTCATTAGCTAACTAGCTAGCTAGCTGACTCATCCAGCTGACTTAATTGGTTAGCTAACTAGCTAGCTTGCCTACTCAACCAGCTGACTCAACCCGTTTCCTAACTAGCTAGCTAGCTGTCTCAACCAGCTGACTTAACACGTTAGTTAACTAGCTAGCTACCTGAATCAACCTGCTGACATATCCTGTAACCTAACAAACTATCTTTCTGTCTTAACCAGCTGACTTAATTAGAAAGCAGACTGATCTCGCTGACTTAGCTACCTGACTTAACTCCTTAGCTAGCTGACTTTACTGGCTGACTTAACTAGTTAGCTAGTTGATTAACTACCTGAATTAAATAGTGAGCTAACCATTTCACCAGATGAATAACTAGCTGAATTAACTAATTAACTAACTAGATAGGCAGCAGACTTAAGAAGCTGAATTTAATAGTTACCTAACTAGTGAGATAGCTGGCTTAGCTAGCTGACTTAGCCAACTAGGTAGCTGAATTAACTAGCTGACTTAACTAGTTGGCTAATGAGAGAGCTAGCTGACTTAACTAGTTGGTTAACAGGTTTGACAACTATTTTAATTCGTTGGTAAACAAGTTAACTAGCTGACGTTACTAGTTGGTTAACGAGTTAGCTAGGTGAATTAACTTGTTGACTGATGACTCGGCTGACAAGTTAGTAGGTTTACCACATTGGGTGACTACTCAGCCGACTTGTTAGCCGGGTTAACAAGTCGGCCGACTATTCGGCAGAGTAGTTAGCTGGGTAAACTAGTTGACTGAGTAGATGGCCCACTAGTTAGTTCCTTTAACTAATTGGCATTCTAGTTTGATGACCTTAACTAGTTGGCCGAATAGTCGGCCAACTATTTAGCTGACCTAGCTTGTTGGCTGAAATGTTGGCTAACTAATCGGGTGATTGGTTAGCTGACTTAACTAGTTGGCCACCTATTCAGCCGACTGGTTAGCTAACTTAACTAGTCGGTCAGCAAGTGAACTGACTGGTCAGCTGACTTAACTAGTAGGCAGGCAAGTGAGCCGACTGGTCAACTGACTTAGCTAAGCAGATGACTAGAGAGTCAACAGGTCAGCTGACTTAACTAGTGACCAGTGAGTGAGCTGAATGGTCAGCTGACTTTAGTCACCTGGCGGA
>NW_007253695.1:0-1195 GCF_000164805.1 Carlito syrichta | reverse complement strand
GACTAGAAAGCTGACTAGCTAGCTGACTTAACTAACTAGCTGAATAGGTAGCTGACTTGCTAGCTGACATAACTAGCTGGCTGGCAAGCTAGCTGACATAACTAGCTGACTTGCAAGTTGGCTGGCTAGCTTGCTAGCCAGCTGAATTACCTAGCTAGCTTACTGTTTGCTAGATGGCTAGCCTGTTGTATTAACTAGCTAGCTACCTGGATGGCTAGCTGGCTAGGCAGCTGGCTAGCTAGCAAGTGACCTGGCCAGCTAACTAGTCAGCAGGCTTAAATATCCAGTCAGCTAACTGGATAGTCAGATAGTCAGCTGTCTTAACTAGCCAGGCACCCTGCTGGTCAGCTGGCTAGCCAGCCAGCTTAAATAGCTGGCCACCTGCCTAACCAGCCTGCTAACCAGGTGGCTTAACTTGCCAGCCATCTAACAAGCCAGCCAGCTAACAAGGTGACTTAATCAGCTGAATTTACTAGATAACCATCCAGCTAGTGAGCTAGCTTAACCAGCTAGACAACTAGCTTGACAGCCTGCTAGCCAGCTCACTCAACCTTCTGACTTATCTACCTAGTCAGCCAGCAAGGCAGCTGACTTAATTAGTTAACTAACTACCTAGACAGGTGACTACCCAGCTGACTTAATTAGCTGCCTCAGAAAGATAGCCTACTGGCTAGCCAGATGTTGCAACTAGCAAACTATGCAGCTAGCCATTTCTCTAGCCACTTGAATTAACTAGCTGACTTAGCCAGCTGACTCAACTAGCTGACATAACTTATTACCCAGCTTGCTAGCCAGGTGACTAAACTAACTGACATAACTAGACGTCTGATGTCTAGCCAGCTTACTTAACTGGCTACTTACCTACATACCCCACTGGCTTGCCAGCTGACTTAACTACAAAACTATGTAGCTAACCTGCTGGCCAGCCAGATGACTTAACTAGATGATTTAACTAGCTAGCCAGCTGACTAGCCTGCTGAAATAACTAGCTAGCTATCCTGCTAGGTAGCTTTCTAGCAAGCTGACTTAACTAACAGTCTTAACTAGCTAGCCAGCTGTCTTAAATAGGTGACTGAACTACCTAGCAACCTAGCTAGCCAGCTGACTTAACTAGCTTATTTAAATAGGTATCTACCTAGCTAGCTATCATATAGTGAGCTTACTTTACTAGCTGACTTAACCAGCTAGATAGTTG
>NW_007253694.1:3368-5809 GCF_000164805.1 Carlito syrichta | reverse complement strand
CTTTGGAATATTCCACATGTTGGGGAGGTCTTGTGAAGGGGAAACAGGAATCTTGCATTCCAGTTCCCAAAGAACATTATGGACGTCTTTCTCTAGATATACAAAAAACTGAAATTCTTGGTCACCAGGAACTGTCTCGAAATCCTGCAGAGTGAAGCAGGTAACTGAATAATGGAGGTCGTCATATACAGTAAACTACACGTCATATTGCTAAAGAAGTATAAAGAATCTTCCTTATATGAGTCCTCAACCCAAAAACTACAGGCCGTCTTCCTAAGACATAACCACGAATCATGTTTTTGCAGTTGGAATCTGAGAAATGGGAGTCCTCACATAAAGGAAACTTCACTGCCTATTGCTAAGTAAGAAAAGGAATCTGCGTTATTCGGGTCCTCAATCACAAAAAATCTTAAGGTCATCTTGCTATGGGCTAAATACGAATCATGGTGTTTTTGAGCATGAATCTGGAAAATGGAGTTCTTATTTACAGGCAACTACATGACCTTTTGTTAAGAACGAATAAGGAATCTGGGTTACACGAGTCCTCAATCTCAAAAATCTACAGAGCATCTTGGAATGTTCTAAAAAGTATCAGAGTTTCGAAGCAGGATGTATCTAATGAGAGTCCTAATATACAGGAAAATACACAGTCCCCTGCCAAGGAAGAAAAAGTTTCGGGGTTATAGCAGTCCTCAGTCCTTAAAATCAACAGGCCATATGCTGTTGGCTAAACAAGAATCAGGGTTTAGAAGCTGGAACGTATTTATTAGCAGTCCTCATATGCAGAATCTACATGATCTCTAGCTAAGGAGAACTAAGAACCTCTTTTACACGGTTCCTCCTTCACAATATCTTCATGACATCTTGCTAATGGCAAAACAAGAATCAAGGTTTCCAAACAGGATTCTAGGGAAATGGAGTCCTCATATACAGGACTTATATGGCCCCTCGGTAAAGAAGAATAAGGAATCTGTGATACACTAGTCCATATTTCGAAAAATTCTCAGGGTGTCTTGCTGCGATATAAACAAGAATCAAGGATTCGAACTCGTCTAATGTTTCAGAGATATTTGGCTTGTGGGAATTATGAATCAGTCATTTCAGGATTCCAGCAACAATCTGGTCCTCTTGAGAGATGTAATCGGGTATCTGGTAGTACAAATCCCTTAAAATCATCGGGAAAATTAAAGCCAGATTCCCGGAAATAAAGTGTCATATTTCCATATTTGGATGTAACATTGGTCTTAAGATGAACTTGGTAATCCTTAAATTTCCGTTTGTACTTTGTTTGTAGAGGGGCCGAGGGTTTTGCATTTGCCAAATATTTAGTATGTATTATTAAAATATAAGCAGGATCCATGGATTTCACGTCCCTAGGAAACATCTGGGCTTCTGCATGTTTGTGCTCAGAGTTTTCGAATCAGCATGGACAGGAAAATCAGGGTATCTTGCTGAGAACGGAAAGGGAATCCGGTCTTGGATTTCTCAATCGCCTAAATCTGCAAGGTCTTTTGATAAGGTTTAATCAGCAATCTGGGCTTCTAACGTGTGTCTTTTGAAGAGTGTCCAGGAATCTTGGGTTCCAATTACTGAAGAACTTTATGGGAGTCTTTCTCATGATATCCAAGCAACTGGAATTCTAGGTGACCAGGAAATACCTTGGCGTCTTGCTGAGAGTGAAGCAGGAATTTCAGTAATGTGAATCCTCATATACAGAACACTACATGGCCTGTTGCTATGGAAGTATAAGGAATCTTGCTTATACGAGTCCTCCATCACAAAAACCTACAGAGCGTCTTGCTAAGAGATAAGAACCATTCAGGTTTTTGGAGTAGGCATCTGAATAATGGGAGTCTTCATATTCAGGAAACTGCACAATCTATTGCTAAAGGAGTTTAACGAGTCTGGTTTACACGTGTCCTCCATCCCAATAAAAACTTCAGGGTGGCTTGGTAAGAGCAAACCACGAATTTGGGTTTTTGAAGCATAAACTAGGGAAATGAAATCCCCAAATACAGGCAACTGCACTGACTTTTCCCAAGAAAGAATAAGGAATGTGGGTGACATATTTTCTCAATCTCCAAAAAAGTACACTGTGTGTTCCTAAGATCTATACAAGAATCAAGCTTTCAATGCCACTATCTGTGAACAGGAGTACTCATATACAGGAAACTGCACGGCTGTTGCTAAAAATAAAGAATCTGGGTTATACGAGTCCTCAGTCCTGAAAATCTGCAGGGCATCTTGCTGACGGCTAAAGAAGAATCAGGGATTCGAGGCATGAATGTAGGTGATAGAAATACTCATATACAGGAAACTACATGGCCTCTTGCTAAGAAAAAATAAGAAATCTGTTTTCCACGTTCCTCCATCAAAAAATCTACATGGCGTCTTACTAAGGGCTAAACAGAATCATGGTTTCGAAACAAGTATCTAGGGAA
>NW_007253694.1:1400-3348 GCF_000164805.1 Carlito syrichta | reverse complement strand
CGGTGACTCTATCAAAAAATCTACATGACTTCTTACTAAGGGCTAAACAAGAATCAGGATCTCGAAACAGTAATCAAGGGAAAGACAGTCCTCACATACAGGACACTACATGACCTCCAACTAAGTAAGAATAAAGAATCATAGTTGTACGCACACTCAATCCAAAAAATTCCCAGGTTGTCTACTATGGGAAAAACAAGTAACAGATCTTCGAGCTCCTCAAATGTTTCAGAGCAATTTAGCATTCGGATATTATGAATCAGTCAATTCAGGACTCCAGCAACATTCTGGTCCTCTTAAAAGTTGTAAATGGTATTGGGCACTCCAAGACAGTTAGGTTCCTAGAAGAACTAAGGCCAGATTCTAGGATAAAAAGAATCTTCTTGCCATATTTGAATGTAACTCTGGTCTTACGGTGAACCTTGTAATCCTTTCCCTTCCATGTCTCTATTTATTTTGAGACGGGACAAGGGTTTTGCACTTGTCAAATGTTTACTACGTACTTTTAATGGTATCCAGGAATCATGGAATCCACGAACCTAGGAAACTTCTGGGCATGTGTCTTTTGATATACTGAATTTGGAATACAAATCGACAAGAAAAATTAGGGCATCTTACTGAGAATTAAAAGGAAATCCGGTTCTTGGCGTTCTCATTTTCCAGAATCTACAGGGCCTCTTGATAAGGTTTAATCAGCATCTGGGCTTCTGGGTCCCTACATTTTCAGAGCTACTTGCTCCGTGGATATGCTAAATCTGTCATTACAGATCCTCAGGATCTTTCTGGTTCTCTTTTTAGTTGTAATAAAGGATTTGGCCCTAGAAATCCTTTTGTGTCCTGGGACAATCTACGAACACAATCCTATTCCCCAGAATCAAAAGGTATGTTGGTTCAAAAATTCTCGATTCAGGTGACCTCAAAGTACAGAAAATTCCTGTAGGTGGGCAGGTAGTCATTGGGTTTTTGGGTTTGGAATATTCCACATTTTGGGGAGGTCATGTGATGGGGAACCAGGAATTTTTGATTCCAGTTCCCAAAGAACATTATGGACGTCTCTCTTGATATCCAAAAATCTGGAATTCTCGGAAACCAGGAACTGTCTCGTCATCCTGCAGAGTGAAACAGAAAGCTGGGTAATGGAGGTCATCATATACAGGAAACTACATGTCATATTGCTAAGGAAGTATAAGGAATCTTCCTTATATGAGTCCTCAATTCCAAAAAAATACAAGCCGTCTTCCAAAGACGTAACCACGAATCAGGTATTTGAAGTAGAAATCTGGGTAATGAGAGTCCTCACATGAGGAAACTTCAAAGCCTATTGCTAAGTAACAATAAGGAATCTGAGTTACTCAGATCCTCAAACCCCAAAAAGCTTAAGGTCATCTTGCTATGGGCTAAACACGAATCATGGTGTTTTCGAGCATGAATCTCGAAAATGGAGTCCATATTTATAGGCAACTACATGACCTTTTGCTAAGAAAGAATAAGGAATCTGGGTTACACGAGTCCTCAGTCCCAAAAATCCTCAGGGTATCTTGGAAAGTTCTAAAAAGAATCAGAGTTTCGAAGAACGATGTATCTAATGAGAATCCTAATATACAGGAAAACAAACAGCCCCTTGCCAAGGGTGAAAAAGAATCGGGGTTATAGCAGTCCTCAGTCCTTAAAATCAACAGGCCATCTCCTGTGGGCTAAGCAAGAATCAGGGTTTAGAAGCTGGAACAAAGGTAACAGCATTCCTCATATGCAGAATCTATATGATCTCTAACTAAGGAGAACTAAGAAACCTCTTTTTCATGGTTGCTCCGTCACAATATCTACATGGCAACTTGCTAATGGCAAAACAAAAATCAGGGTTTCCAAACAGGATTCTGGGGAAAGGAAGTCCTCATATGCAGGACATTACACGGCCCCTCGGTAAAGAAGAATAAGGAATCTGTGATAC
>NW_007253694.1:0-1380 GCF_000164805.1 Carlito syrichta | reverse complement strand
GGGCCTCTTGATAAGGTTTAATCAGCAATCTGGGCTTCTGTGTCCCTACATTTTCAGAGCCAGTTGCTCCGTGGATACGCTAAATCTGTCAATAAAGATCCTCAGGATCTTTCTGTTCCTCTTGTTTGTTATAATCAAATAAATCCTTGAAATCCTTCTGTTTCCTGGGAAAATCTATGACCATAATCATATTCCCCAGAATCAAAGGTATATTTTTACAAAATTATTCGAATCAGGTTACCTAAAAGAACAGAAAATTCTTGTGGGTGGGCAGGTAGGAATTGGCATGTTTGGTTTGGAAGATTCCTTATTTTGGGGAGGTCTTGTGAAGGGGAACCAGGAATCTTGGATTCCTGTTCATAAAGAACATTATAGACGTCTGTCTCTTGATATCGAACAAACTGGAATTCTCGGTCTCCAGGAACTGTCTCGGCATTCTGCATAATGAAGCAGGAAGCTGGGTAAAGGGAGTCATCTTATAGATGAATCGACATGACATATTGCTAAAGAAGTATAAGGAAAATTCCTTATATGAGTCCTCAATCTCAAAAACTACAGGCCATAACCTAAGAGGCAACCACGAATCAGGTTTATGAAGTAGGAATCTGGGTAATGGGAATCCTCACATAAAGGAAACTTCACTGCCTATTGCTAAGTAAGAATAAGGCATGTGCGTTTACTCGTGTCCTCAATCCCAAAAAAACTTCAGGTTGTCTTGCTATGGGCAAACATTAATAATGGTGTTTTCGAGCATGAATCTGGGAAATGGAGTCCTTATTTACAGGCAACTCCATGACATGTTGCCAAGAAAGAAGGAATGTGGGCTACACGAGTCCTGAATCCCAAAAATCTACAGAACATCTTGGAAAGTGTTAAAAAGGAATCAGAGTTTTGAAGTAGGATGTATCTAATGAGAGACCTATTATACAGGAGAATACACAGCACTTTGCCAAGGTAGAAAAAGAATCGGGGTTATAGCAGTCCTCAGTCCTAAGAATAAGTAGGCCATCTACTGTGGGCTAAAAAAGAATCAGGGTTTAGAAGCTGAAACATAGTTAATAGCAGTCCTCATGTACAGAATCTACATGATCTCTAACTTAGGAGAAATAAGAAACCTGTTTTACACCGTTCCTACATCCCAATATCATATCTTGCTAATGGCAAAACAGGAATCAGGGTTTCCAAAAAGGATTCTGGCGAAAGGGATTCCTCATTTACAGGACATTACATGATCCCACGCTAAGGAAGAATAAGGAATCTGTGATACACTAGTCCACAATCCGAAAAATTCTCAGGGTGTCTTGCTGCGGTATAAACAAGAATCAAGACTTCAGCTCGTCTCATATTTCAGAGATATTTGGCTTGTGCGTATTATGAATC
>NW_007253693.1:0-7216 GCF_000164805.1 Carlito syrichta | reverse complement strand
TAACCAGCAGGTAGCCAGTTGACTTAACTAGCTTGTTTCACGTAGTTGACTGCTGGCTAGCCAGCAGACTTAAGTAGCTACCTACCTAGCTAGACAGCTGGATAGCTAGGTGACTTAACTAGCTGACATAAATAGACGATGGATGGTAATCCAGCTGACTTAACTGGCAACCTACCTACTTAGGTCGCTGGCTTGTCAGTTGTCTTAACTACCTAACTACTTAGCTTTCCAGCTGGCCAGGGAGCTGAGTTATGTACGTGAATAAACTAGCTAGTCAGCTGGCTATCCAGCTGACTTAAAACTAGCTATCCTGCTTGGCAGCTGGCTTACCAGTTGACTTAACTAACTAACTTAACTAACTACCCAGTTGGCTGAAATAGCTCACTTTACTAGCTAGCTACCTAGCTAGCCAGCTGACGTAACTAGCTGATTCAACTTGCTAGCTAGCTAGCTAGCTCTCATATAGCTAGCTGACTTAACTAGCTGACTTAACTAGCTAGCTAGCTGACATATCTAGCTGACTTAAATAGCTAGCTGCCTATCTACCCAGTTGACTTAACTAGTTGAAATAACTAGCGAACCAGATGGCTACACATCCCATGTAGCAAGTTTTTTAACTAGATAGCCAGCTGGCTAGACAACTGATTTAATGAGCTGAGATAACTGGCTAGCCAGCTGATTAGCCAACTGACTATACTAGCTGACATACCTAGCTGGTCAGCTGTCTAGCCAGGTGATTTTATTACCTAGTTATCTAACTAGCCAGTAGCCTAGCTGAGTGACTTAACTAGCTGACTTAATGAAGTATCAAGCTGGCTAGCCTTCAGATTTAACTAGTTAGCTACCCAGCTCGACAGCTATATAGCAAACTGACTTAGCTAGCTGCCATATCTAGATAGCCTGATGGCTAGCCAACTGACTTAACTAGCTACCTAACTACATTTCGCGCTGGCTTGAAAGCTGACTTAACTGCCTCACTACCTAGCTAAACTGCTGGCCAGCGAGCTGACTTAACTACGTGTCTTAACTTGCTAGCCAGCTAGCTAGCCAGCTGATTTAACTAGCTAGCTACACTGCTAGGCAGCCGGTTTGCCAACTGATTTAACTAACTGACTTAACTAGCTGGCTAGTTGACTTAACTAGTTTACTTAACGAGCTAGCCAGCTGGCTATCCAGCTGACTTCACTAGCCAGCTACATGCCTATCTATGTAGCCATCTGAATAAACTAACTGACTTAACTAGCTACCTAGCTGCCATATGTAACTTACTTATATAGCTAGCTTCCTAGACGGAGAGCTGACTTAACTAGCTAAATAACTAGATAGCCAGTTGGCTAGCCATCTGACATTACTAGCTTTTTACTAGCTAACCAGCTGGATAGACACTGACATATGCTGACTTAACTAGTTAGCCTGCCTGTTGCCAGCTGACTTAACTAGCTGACTTAACTTGCTAGCCAGCTGGTTGCCAGCTGTCTTAACTAGCTGACTCAACCAGCTAGTCATCTGGCTAGCCAGCTGACTTAACTAGCTGTCTACCTATCTAGCCAGCTGGCTAGCCAGCTGACTTGCCTAGCTGATTTAAGCTAGCAAGCTGGCTAGTCACCTCACTTAACTTGCTAGCTATCTACGTAGCCAGCAGGCTAGTCCAGCTGACTTAACTAGCTGACTTGAACAACTATCCTCCTGGGTAGCAAGTTGATTTATCTAGCTAGCTACCTATCTAGCCAGCTGGCTAGACAGCTTACTATACTAGCTGACTTAACCAGCTAGCCAGTTGGCTAGCCAGCTGACTTAACTCATTGACATCACTAGCTAGCCAGTTAGCTATCTAACTGACTTAACTAGCTAGTTGCCTACATAGCTAGTTGTCTACTGAGCTATCTTAACTAGCTGAATTAACAAGCTATAAAGCTGGCTAGCAATCTGAAATAACTAGCTCTCTACCTAGCTAGATAACTGGCTAGCCAGCTGACTTAACAAGCTGACTTAATTAGCTAACCAGCTGACTAGACTAATGACTTAACTGGCTTGCTACATAGCTAGCCAGCTGGCTAGCCAGCTTACTAAACTAGCTGACTGAAATAATTGGCCTGCTTGCCAGTCAGCTGAATTAACAGCTTGCTGTAAAGTTAGCCAGCTGGCTAGCCAGCTGACTTAACTAGCTGACTTAACTAGCTAGCCAGGTGTCTAGCCAGTTGATTTAAGTAGCAAGCTATCTTGCTAGCTAGCTGGCTAGACAGCTTACTTAACGATGTGACTCAACTATGTAGCTAGTGGGCTAGAGATCTGACTTAACTATCTAGCAACCTAGCTAGCCAGGTGTCTAGGCAGATGACTTAACTAGGTGACTTAAATAGCTAGCCAGCTGGCTAGCAGGCTGACCTAACTCCCTAGCTACCTAGCTAGCTGGCTTGATATCCAGCTGTCTTAAATAACTAGGTAATTATGTAGCCTGCTGGTTTGCCAGCTGACTTAACTATCCATCTCCTTAGCTAATCAGATGCCTAGTGAACTGACTTAACTAGGCTACTTAACTAGCTAGCTGAATAGCTAGCCAGCTGACTTAACTTGCTGGCTTCCAAGCCAGGCAAATGGCTAGCCAGTTTACTTAAATCCTGACATAACTAGATAGCAGCTGACAACTAGCTTATTTAACCAGGTAGCTTCCTAGCTAGAAGGCTGGGCTAACTAGCTGTCTTAACCATCTAGCTACCTAGCTAGCTCTCTAGCAGCCAAAACTATCTGACTTAACTAGTTACCCAGTTGACATAACTAGCTGACATAAAACTAGTTTCCTAGACAGCCTGCTTACTTAACTAACTGAAATAACTAGTTGACCAGATGGCTAGTCATCTAAATTAGCAGCTTTTTAACTAGCTAACCCCCGGATAGCCAACTCACTTAATTAGTTGACTTCACTACCTAGCCTGCTGGTTGCCAGCTGACTTAAATAACTGTCTTAACCAGCTACTCAACTGGCTAAACTACCCAGCTGGTTACCCAGCTGACTTAACTAGCTGACTCCCTATCTAGCCACCTGGCTAGTCGCTAACTTACCTGGCTGACCTAAGCTAGATATGTGCCTGGCCAGCTAACTAATCTATCTAGCTATCTACCTAACCAGAAGGCTAGCCAGCTGACTTACCTAGGTGAATTGAACAGTTAGCCTGCTGGCTAGTAAGCTGACTTATCTACCTAGCTGCCTACCTACGCAGCTGGCTAGACAGATGATTAAACTTGATGATTTAACCAGCTAGCCAGTTGTCTATCCAGCTGACTTAACTCACTGACATCACTAGCCAAGAAGGTAGCTATCTAGCTGAGTTAAGTAGCTAGCTATCTACCTTGCAGGTTGGCTGTCCAGCTCTCTTCACTAGCTGAATTAACCAGCTAGCCAGCTGCCTAGCCAACTGATTTAAATAGCTCACTACCTAGCTAGCCAGCTGCCTAGCCAGCTGACTTAACTAGCTGACTTAACTAGCTAGCTACCTAGCTAGCCAGCTGATTTAATAGTTAACTAACTAGCTACCTATCTAGCTGGCTGACTTAAATTGTATG
Source organism: Carlito syrichta (assembly GCF_000164805.1). Classification (NCBI taxonomy): domain Eukaryota; kingdom Metazoa; phylum Chordata; class Mammalia; order Primates; family Tarsiidae; genus Carlito; species Carlito syrichta. The sequence continues at coordinate 3,655 of NW_007253693.1, read as the reverse complement.
CTTACCAGATAACTACATATCTAGCAAGCTGACTTAAATAGTTAGCTGCCTATCTAGCTAGCTAATATAACCAGCTAGCTAACTTGTTAGCTTACTCATTATCTAACACGCTAGCTAGCTGACTTAATCATCTGACTTAACTCATTAGCTAATGAGCTAGCTAGCTGACTCACCAGCTGACTTACTCTAGCTAAGTAGATAGCTAGCTGACTCATCCAGCTGACTTAACTCATTAGCTAACTTTCTGGCTAGCCTACTCAAGCAGCTTACTCAACCCGTTTTCTAACTAGCTAGCTAGCTGACTCAATCAGCTGACTTAACCCATTAGTTGACTAGCTAACTATTTGACTCAACCTGCTGAGTTAACCCATTAGCTAACTACCTATTCTAGCTGTCTAATCAGTGACTAAAATTAGCAAGATGTTTAACTAGCTGACTTAGCTAGGAGACTTAACTACTTAGCTAGCTGACTTAACTGGCCAACTTACCTTGATAGCTAGATTACTCAACTACCTGAATTCAATATTTGGCTAATTATTTAACTAGCTTAATAACTAGCTGATTTAATAATTAGCTATCTAGTTAGGTAGCAGACTTCAGTAGCTGACTTAAATAGTTGGCTAACTAGTGAGCTAGCTGACTTAATAAGCTGACTTAGCTAGCTACCTTGTTAGCTAGCTGACTTAGATAACTGACTTAACTAGTTGCCTAACGAGGAAGCTAGCTCTCTTAACTAGTTGGTTAATGAGTTAGCTAACAGTTTTAACTAGTTGTTAAACAAGTTAACCAACTGACTTAAGTAATTGGTTAACTAATTAGCTGGGTGAATTAACATTTTGACTTACGAGTTGGCTGACTACTAAGCTGGTTAAACACGTTGGCTTACTACTAGGCCAACTTGTTAGCTGGCTTAACATTCAGCTGAATAATCGGCTGACTAGTTAGCTGGATTAGCTAGTTTACTGACGTGTTGACCCACTAGCTAGCTCGCTTAACAAGTTGTCTGGCTGTTTTCCTGACCTAATTCTTCAGCCAACTGGCTGGCCAACAATTTAGCAGGCCTAACTATTTGGCCTACTAGTTAGCTGAGCTAACTTGACGCCTGAAAAGTGGTCCAATTAGTTGATCGATGGGTTAGCTTAGTTAACTACTTGACCATCTATTCACCTCCTGGTTAGCTGACAACTAGCTGGCCAGTGAGTGAGCCAATTTGTCAGCGGAATTAAATAGTCAGTCAGCGAATGAGCTGACTGGTCAGCTGAATTTAGTCAGCTGACGAGTGAACTTTCTGGTCAGAAGACTTACCTAGTCAGCTGGCAAGTGAGCCGTCAGTGGAGTCAACTTACCTACTTGGCCTGCAAGTGAGCCAAAGTGTGAGCTGCCTTATCAAGTAAGCTGGAGAACAAGCCTACTGGCAAGCTGACTTAATTACATAACTGGCGAGCAAGCTGACTAGTTAGCTGTCTTGTAGGCCTGTGAGTAAGCTGATATGTGAGATGGTCTTTTGGCTGGTGAGTGTGCCAACTCGTTAGCTGACCTGATGGAAAGAGAGCGAGCACACTAGCTAGCTGAACAGCTAGCTGAGTTGGTAACCAACTAGTTAGCTAAGTAATTAACTGATTTGCTAGCTGACTTTAGCTAGCTGACTATCAAGCTGACATAACTAGCTAGCAAACAAGCTATCTATCTTTCTAGATAGCTGACTTAACTAGCTAGCTAAGTGGCTAGTTAGCAAGCCAGCTGACCTAACTATCTAGCTGACTAGCTAGCTGACTTGCTAGCTGACTTAACTAGATAACTGACTAGCAACCTGAATAGTTAGCTGACTTAACTAGCTAGCTGAATTGTTAGCTGACTTGCTGTCTGACTTAACTAGCTAACTGGCTAGCTAGCTGACCTACTTAGCTAACTAGATAGTTGGCTGGCTAGCTGGCTTAACTAGCTAGTTACCTGGATGGCTAGCTGGCTAGGCAGCCAGCTAGCTAGCTAGTGGACTGGCTGGTTGGCTAGCCATCCGGCTTAAATAACCAGCCAAATGTCTGGACAGTAGGATAGCAAGCTGGGTTTACTATACAGCTGGCTTAACTAGGAGGCCACATACCTGGCCAGCCTGCTAACCAGTCGGCATAACTTGCCAGTCAACTAGGTAACCAGCAGCTAAGTGGCTGACTTAACAACCTGACTTAACTAGATAGCCATCTGGGTAGCCAGCTGGCTTAACTAGCAGCCACCTAGCTAGCCAGATGCCTAACCAGCTCACTTAACTTGCTGACTTAACTAGCTAGCCAGCCGGCTAGCCAGCTGACTTAATTAGCTAGCTACTATGTAGACAGGTGGGTAGCCAACTGATTTAACTAGCTGACATAACCAGTTAGAAAGCTGGCTAGCCAGCTGACTTATCTCGCTAGCAACCTAGCTAGCCATATTGCTAGTCACTTGAATTAACTAGTTGACTTAGGCAACTAGCCAGTTGGCTAGCCAGCTGACATGACTAGTTGACTTAACTCGTTAGCCAGCTGCCTACCCAGCTGACTTAACTAGCTGAAAACACTAGGTAGCCAAGTGGCTAGCCAGCTGACTTAACTAGCCAGCTACCTATGTATTCCGCTGGCTTTCCAGCTGATTTAACTACATAACTACCTAGCTAACAGCTGACTAGCGAGCTGCCTTAACTAGGTGACTTAACTAGCTAGCCAGTTGGCTAGCCAGCTGAATAATTAGCAAGCTACCAAGCCATGCAGCTGGCTAACCAGGTGACTTAAGTAGCTTACTTAGCTTAAAAACCAGCTGACTTAACTAGCTGACTTAACTACATAGCTACCTAGCTAGCCAGCTGACTATACAAGCTAAAATAACTAGCTAGCTAGCTAGCTAGCTAAATTAACTAGCTGACATAACTAGCTAGCTAGCTGACATAAATAGCTGACTTAACTAGCTAACTAGCTAGCCAGGTGACTTAACAAGCTGAAATAACTAGATAGACAGTTTTGTAGCCATCTGACTTAACTAGCTTTTTAACTAGCTAGCCAGTTGACTAGGCACCTGACTTAATTAGCTGACTTAACTACCTAGCTACCTGGTTAGCCAGCTGATTAACTAGTTGATTATTGATCTAGGCAGCTGGCCAGGCAGGTGACTAAACTAGATGACAACTATTTATCCAGCTGACTAGCCAGCTAACCTAACTAGCTCTCCAACTCTATAACCATCTTGATAGCCAGCTGCCTTAACTAGTTGACTTAATTAGCTAGAAAGCTTGCTAGCCAACTGACTTAGTTAGGTCATACCTAGCTAGCCATCTTGTAGCCAGATAATTAACAGTTAGTCGTAGTGACGACAACCTCCCCCCTCCCATGTCACATTTCACAAAAATGCTCCTGTTCTCAAACTGTTAGAGAAAGCCTTAGAAACACCCAGCTTCAAACACTCAGCACCAAATATCTCTTCAGTGTTTGGACCCCTCTTCAAACTTGAGGAGGTGGACCAAACCGGTTTTTCTGTAATTTACTTTTTAAACAAACTTTTTCTCAGAGACCCTTGTGAAATTCTTTGCATCTTTCCCAGGACACAGCCACCGTGACTTAACAGTAATTACGCCTCCGTGCAAATGAAGAAACAACACACTGAATATATAACTTCACAACATTAGCATACT
>NW_007253692.1:4446-9236 GCF_000164805.1 Carlito syrichta | reverse complement strand
CCTTACAATTATCTCCATTCCATTCCATTCCTTTCCTCTCCATTTCATTCCATTCCACTCCATTCCATGCCATTCCATTCCTATTCCATTCCATTCCTTTCCATTCCATTGCTTTCAATTCCATTCCATTCCAAACCATTCCTTTCCATTATACTCCTTTCCATTCCATTCCATAAAATTCATCTCCATTTCATTCCTCTACATTCCATTCCGTTCCATCCCATTTTAATCCTTTCAATTTCCTTCCATTCCATTCCTTTCCATTAACTTCCATTTGTTTTCATTTCATTCTATTCCATTCCATTCCAATCCTATCCATTCCTCTCCATTTCATTCCATTATATTCCATTGCATTCCATTCCATACAATTCCTCTCCATTCAACATTCCATACAATTTTATTCCATTCCTTTCCATTCCACTCCATTCCTTTCCATTCTTGTCCATTCCATTGCATTTCATACAATTCCTCTCCATTCCATTGCATTCAATTCCATTCCCTTCCATTCCTCTCCATTCCTATCCATTCCTTTCCATTCCATTCCATTCCTCTCCATTCCATTCAATTCCATTCCACTCCATTTCTTTCCATTTCTCTCCATTCCATTCCATTCCCTACACTTCCATTCCATTCCCTTCCATTCCTGTATGTTCCCTTCATTCCTCTTCATTCCATTGCATTCCATTCCATTCCTTTCCATTCCATTGCTTTCAATTCCATTCCATTCCAATCCATGCCTCTCCATTCCTTTCCATTATACTCCTTTCCATTCCATTCCATAAAATTCATCTCCATTCCATTCCTTTACATTCCATTCCATTCCATTCCATCCCATTTTAATCCTTTCAATTTCCCTCCATTCCATTCCTTTCCATTAACTTCTATTTGTTTTCATTCGATTCTATCCCATTCCATTCCATTCCTATCCATTCCTCTCCATTTCATTCCATTATATTCCATTGCATTCCATTCCATATAATTCCTCTCCATTCAATTCCTTTCAATTCCACTCCATTCCTTTCCATTCTTGTCCATTCCATTGCATTTCATACAATTCCTCTCCATTCCATTGCATTCAATTCCATTCCCTTCCATTCCTCTCCATTCCTATCCATTCCTTTCCATTCCATTCCATTCCTCTCCATTCCATTCCATTCCATTCCATTCCACTCCATTTCTTTCCATTTCTCTCCATTCCATTCCATTCCCTACCCTTCCATTCCATTCCCTTCCATTCCTGTACATTCCCTTCATTCCTCTCGATTCCATTGCATTCCATTCCATTCCTCTCCATTCCATTCCATTTCTCTCCATTCCATCCCGTCCTTCTTCATTCCATTCCAATCCATTCCATTCCTGTACATCCCATTACTCTCCATCCATTCAATTCCATTCCATTTCATTCCTCTCCATTCTATTCCATTCCATACAATTCATTTCTATTGCATTCCATTCCATTCCATTTTCTCCATTCCATTCCATTACACTCCATTCCATTCCATTCGTCTCCATTCTATTCCATTCCACTCCATTCCATTCCATTTCACTCCATTCCTTTCATCTCCATTCCATTCCGCTCCATTCCTTTCCCCTCCATTCCATTCCTCTCCATCCCATACCTTTCCATTCCATTCCATTACTCACCATTCCTTTCCATTCCATTCCATTCCCATATATTCCTCTCCATTCCATCTATTCCCTTCCCTTCCTTTCCGTCCCTCTACATTCCATTCCATTCCATTCTATTCCATTCAATTCCTTCCCATTCCTCTCCTTTCCATTATTCTCCATTCCACTCCTCTCCATTCCATTTCATTCCTCTCCATTCCATTTCTTTCCATTTCATTCCTCTCCATTCCATTCCTTTCCTCCCCATTCCATTCCTCTCCATTTCATTCCATTCCATTCTAATCCATTCCTTTCTTCTCCGTCCCTTTCCATTCCATTCAATTCCATTGCATTCCATTCCATTCCATTCCATTCCAGTCCTTTGCATTCCATTCCAGTCCTCCCCATTGCATTCCATGCCATTCCTATCCAATCCATTCCATTCTATTCCTTTCCATTCTTCCCATTCCTTTCCATTCCATTACATTCCTAACAATTCCATTACATTCCATTCCTCTCCATCCCATTCCTCTCCATTCCATTCATTTCCATTCCATTCTATTCCACTGCATTTCATTCCTTTCCATTCCCTTCCCTTCCATTCCATTCCCTTCAGTTCCTGTCCTTTCCTTTCCATTTCTCTAAATTCCATTCCATTCCATTCCTTCCATTTCGTTCCATTCCTCTCTACACAATTCTGTCCATCTACATTCCATTCCATTCCATTCCCTTCCATTACTCTACCTTTCATTACTCTCCATTCCATTTAATTCAATTCAATTTCATTTCTCTCCATTCCATTTTATTCCATTCCATTCCTCTCCATTCCATTCCCCTCCATTCCTTTCTTCCCTATTCTGTTCCATTCCATTCCATTCTTCTCCTTTCCATTCCATTCCATTCCTCTCCATTCCTTTCCATTCTATTCCATTCCTCTCCATTCCATTCCATTCCACTCCATTCCATTCCTCTCCATTCCATTCCTCTCCATTCCATTCCTCGCCATTCCATTCCGTTCCATTCCTATCCAATCCATTCCATTCCATTCCTTTCCTCTTCTTCACATTCCATTCCATTCCAGTCCATTCCTCTCCAATTCATTCCATTCCATTCTATTCCTCTCCATTCAATTCCATTCCATTCCTTTCCATTCCATCCCATTTCTTTTCTCTCCATTCCATTACTATCCATTCCATTCCATTCCTTCCCTCTCCTTTCCATTCTTTTCCATTCCATTTCATTTCTATCATTCCATTCCATTCCTTACAATTCATCTCCATTCTATTCCATTGCATTTGATTCCATTCCTCTCCATTCTATTGCATTCCATTCCATTCCAATCCATTCCATTCCATTCTTCTCAATTCCTTTCCATTCCATTCTATTCAATTGTATTCCTTTCAATTCCATTCCATTTCATTCTTCTTCATTGCATTTCACTCCATTCCTTTCTATTCCATTCCTCTCCATTCCATTCCATTCCATTCCAATCCATTCTATTCCTCTGCATTTCATTCCATTCCATTCCATTCCTCTCCAATGCATTCCATTCCATTCCTCCCAATTCCCTTCAATTCCATTCTATTCCCTTCTGTTCCATTCTGTTCCTCTCCATTCCATTCCATTCTTTTCCTATCTATTCCGTTCCATTCGGTTCCCTTCCATTCCTCTCCATTCCATTCGCTTCCATTCCTCTCCATGTCGCTCCATTTCTTTCCTCTCCATTACGTTCCTTTTCTTTCCTCTCCATTCCACTTCCTTCCTCTCCATTCTATTGTTCTCCATTTCATTCCATTCCATTGCATTCCTCTCTATTCCATTCCGTTCCATTCCATTCCCCTCCATTCTAATCAATACCGTTCCATTCCATTCCTCACTATTCCATTCCATTCCTCTCCGTTGCATTCCATTCAGTTCTATTCCATTCCATTTCATTCCTCTCCATTCCATTCCATTTCATTCCTCTCCAATCCATTCGATTCCTTGAAATTCCTTTCCATTCCAATCCATTCCTCCCCATTCCATTCCAATCCATTCCATTCCACTTCACTCCACTCCATTCCATTCCTCTCCATTCCATTCCATTCCAATCCATTACATTCCATGACTCTGTGTTCCATTCCATTCCATTCCATTCCATGCCTCTGTGTTCCATACCATTCCAATCCATTCCTCTCCATTCCATTCAATTCAATTCCATTCCATTCCTTGCCTCTGCATTCCATTCCATTCCATTCCTTGCCTCTCCCATTCCATTCCATTCCTTGCCTCTCCATTCCATTCCATTCCTTTCCATTCCATTCCATTCCTTTCCCTTCCATCCATTCCCATACATTCCTCTCCATTCCATCCATTCCCTTCCCTTCCTTTCCGTCCCTCTACATTCCATTCCGTTCCATTCTATTCCATTCAATTTCTTTCCATTCCTCTCCTTTCCATTATTCTCCATTCCACTCCATTCCATTGCATTCCTATCAAATCTATTCCATTCCTATCTATTCCTTTTCATTCCATTCCAGTCCATTCCTCTGCATTCCATTCCTCTCCATTCCATTCCTCCTTCTTTCCCTTCCTTTCCACTCCATTCCATTCAATTCTGTTCCATTCCGTTCTATTCCTTTAAATTCCATTCCATTTCTTTCTTCTTTCCATTACTATCCATTCCATTACAATCCTTCCCTCTCCTTTCCATTCTTTTCCATTCCATTCCTTTCCATTTCTATTCATTCCATTCCTTACAATTCATCTCCATTCCATTTGATTTCATTCCTCTCCATTCCATTGCATTCATTTCCATTCCATTCCATTCCCATCCATTCTATTCCATTGCGTTCTTCTCAATTCCATTCCACTGCATTCCTTTCAATTCCATTCCTTTCCATTCCATTTCATTCCATTCTTCTCTTTTGCTTTTCACTCCATTCCTTTCCATTCCATTCCTTTCCACTCCTCTCCATTGCATTCCATTCCATTCCATTCTTGGCCATTACATTTCATTTCTTACAATTCATCTCAATTCCATTCCATCCCATTACATTAACTTCCTGTCCATTCTATACCATTCCATTCCATACCATTCTATTCCATTCCTCTCCATTCTATTCCATTCCATTCCATTCCTTTATATTCCATTTCATTTCATTCCAATCCTCCTCTCCATTCCATTCCACTTCAATCCATTC
>NW_007253692.1:2519-4426 GCF_000164805.1 Carlito syrichta | reverse complement strand
TAAATTTCATTCCATTCCATTCCTGTCCAATTCATTCCATTCCTCGGTACAAAATTCTGTCCATCTACATTCCATTCCATTCCATTACTCTACCTTCCATTACTCTCCATTCCATTTAATTCAATTCCATTTCATTACTCTCTTATTCCATTCCATTCCTCCCCATTCCATTCCATACAATTCTTTTCCATTCCATTCCATTCTATTCCTCTCCATTCCATTCCATTCCATTCCACTCCGTTCCTTTCTTCCCTATTCGGTTCCATTCCATTCCGTTCTTCTCCTTTCCATTCCATTCCTCTCCATTCCTTTCCATTCTATTCCAATCCTCTACATTCCATTCCATTCCATTCCATTCCACTCCATTCCATTCCTTTCTATTCCATTCCTCTCCATTCCATTCCATTCCTCTACATTCCATTCCATTCCTCTCCATTCCATTCCATTCCAATCCTTTCCTCTCCATTCCATTCCATACCTCTCCATTCTATTCCATTGCATTCCATTCCATTCCTCTCCATTCCATTCCATTCCTCTTGATTCCATTCCATTCCATTCCGTTCCTCTCCATTCCGTTCCATTCCATTCCATTCCTTCCCATTCCTCTCCATTTCATTACTCTCTATTCCATTCCATTCCATTCCATTCCATTCCATGCCATTCCTCTCCATTCCATTCCAATCCATTCCCTTTCTCTCCATTCCATTCCATACCTTACAATTCATCTCCATTTTATTCCATCCTTTTCTGTTCCAATACATTCCACTCCATTCCATTCCATTGTTTTCCATTCCATTCCATTTCATTCCATTCGATTCCATTCCTCTCCGTTCCTTTTCATTCCATTAAATTCCATTCATTTCCTGTATATTCCTTTCCATTTAATTCCATTCCTGTCCTTTCCATTCCATTTAATATCATTCCTCTTCATTCAATTCCATTCCATTCCTCTCCGATCCATTGCCTTCCACTCCATTCCATTCCTCTTCACTGCATTCCATTCAATTCCTCTCCTTTGCATTCCATTCCATTCCGTTTCTCTCCGTTCCATTCCATTCCATTCCTTTCCGTTCCTCTCCATACCATTCAATTCCATTCCATTCCATTCCCCTCCATTTCATTCCATTTCTCTCCATTCCATTCCATTCCGTCCCCTACCCTTCCATTTCAATCCCTTCCATTCCTGTACATTCCTTTCCATTCCTCTCCATTCCATTCTATTTCATTCCTCTCCATTCCATTTCATTCTATTCCATTCCTCCCCATTCCATTCCATTCCATACAATTCATCTCCATTCCATTCCATTCTCCATCCCATTCCATTCCATGCCAATCCATTCCTTTCTTCTCCATTCCTATCCAATCCATTCCATTCCTTTACATTGCATTCCATTCCATTTCATTCCTCTCCATTCCATTCCTCTCCATTCCTTTCCACTCCATTTCATTCCATTCCTCTCCATTCCATTCCATTCCCTTCAATTCCTTTCCTTTCTGTTCCATTCCTCTCCATTCCATTCCTCTCCAAACCATTTCATTGCTCTCCACACCATTCCATTCTTCTACATTCCATTCCATTCCATTCCCTTCCATTACTATCCATTCCATTCCATTCATTTCCATTTCATTCCTCCCCATTCCATTCCTCCCCATTCCATTCCATCCCACACTATTCATTGCCATTCCATTGCATTCCTCTCCATTGCATTTCATTCCATTCCTTTCCATTCCATTCCACTCCATTCCTTTCTTCTCTATTCCATTCCATTCCATTTTTCTCCATTCCTCTACATTCCTTTCCATTCCATTCCATTCCTCTCCAATCCATTCCCTTCCATTCCATTCCTTTCTATTCCATTCCATTCATTCCATTCCTCTCCATTCCATTCCATTCTGTTCCTCTCCAT
>NW_007253692.1:0-2499 GCF_000164805.1 Carlito syrichta | reverse complement strand
GTTTTCCATTCCATTCCATTTCATTCCATTCTATTCCATTCCTCTCTGTTCCTTTTCATTCCATTAAATTCCATTCATTTCCTGTATATTCCATCCCATTTCATTCCATTCCTGTCCTTTCCATTCCATTTAATATCATTCCTCTTCATTCAATTCCATTCCATTCCTCTCCGATCCATTGCCTTCCACTCCATTCCATTCCATTCCTCTTCGCTGCATTCCATTCAATTCCTCTCCTTTGCATTCCATTCCATTCCGTTTCTCTGTTCCATTCCATTCCATTCCTTCCCATTCCTCTCCATACCATTCAATTCCATTCCATTCCATTCCCCTCCATTTCATTCCATTTCTCTCCATTCCATTCCATTCCGTCCCCTACCCTTCCATTTCAATCCCTTCCATTCCTGTACATTCCCTTCCATTCCTCTCCAAACCATTGCATTTCATTCCATTCCATTCCATTCCTCTCCCTTCCATTCCGTCCTTCTTCATTTCATTCCATTCCATTTGATTCCATTCCATTCCATTCCTGTACGTTCCATTATTCTCCATTCCATTCATTTCCATTCCATTCCTGTATATTCCATTACTCTCCATTCCATTCCATTCCATTTCATTCCTACTCTTTCCATTCCATTCCTCCCCATTCCATTCCATTCCATACAATTCATTCCATCCCATTCCATTCCATTCCTCTCCAATCCATTCCAATCCATTCTCTTTCTCTCCATTCCATTCCATACCTTACAATACATCTCCATTTTATTCCATTCCTTTCTGTTCCAATGAATTCCACTCCATTCTATTCCATTGTATTCCATTCCATTCCGTTTCATTCCATTCTGTTCCATTCCTCTCCATTCCTTTCCATTCCATTAAATTCCATTCATTTCCTGTATACTCCATTCCATTTCATTCCATTCCTGTCCTTTCCATTCCATTAAATTCCATTCCATTCCTCTCCATTCCATTGCATTCCACTCCATTCCATTCCATTCCTCTTCGTTGCATTCCATTGCATTCCTCTCCTTTGCATTTCTTTCCATTCCGTTCCATTCCATTCCATTCCATTCCATTGCTCTCCATTCCATTCCACTGCATTCCATTGCGTTCCTCTCCATTCCATTCAATTCCATTTCATTCCATTCCCCTTGATTTCATTCCATTTCTCTCCATTCCATTCCATTCCGTCCCCTACCATTCCATTCCAATCCCTTCCATTCCTGTACATTCCCTTCTATTCCTCTCCATTCCATTGTATTCCATTCCATTCAATTCCTTCCCATTCCATTCCGTCCTTCTTCATTCCATTCCATTCCATTTCATTCCATTGCATTCCATTCCATTCAATTCCTTCCCATTCCATTCCGTCCTTCTTCATTCCATTCCATTCCATTCCATTTCATTCCATTCCATTCCATTTCATTCCATTCCATTCCTGTTCATTCCATTACTCTCCATTCCATTCAATTCCATTCCATTTCATTCCTCCTCATTCCATTCCATTCCTCCCCATTCCGTTCCATTCCATACAATTCATTTCCATCCCATTCCATTCCATTCCATTCCTCTCCATTCCATTCCATTCCACTCCTTTCCATTCCATTCATCTCCTTTCCATTCCACTCCTTTCCTTTCTTCTCCATTCCATTCAATTCCATTCCATTCCTTACTTTCCATTCCATTCCATTACTCACTATTCCTTTCCATTCCCTTCCTCACCATTCCATTCCATTCCTCTCCATTCCATTCCATTCCTTTCCTTTCTATTCCTCTCCATTCCATTCTATTCCATTCCATTCTATTCCTTTTTTCTCCATGCCATTCCATGCCAATCCATTCCATATCATTCCATTTCATTCCATTCCATTCCATTTCAATCCATTTCTCTCCATTCCATTCCATTCCTCTCCATTCCATTCCATTACATACCTCTTTATTCCATTCCTCCCCATTCCATTCCATTTGATACAATTCATATCCATTCCATTCCAACCCTTTCCTCTCCATTCCATTCCAACCCTTTCCTCTCCACTCCATTCCATTCCTCTTCATTCCATTCCATTTCATTCCTCTCCATTCCACTCCATTCCATACCTCTCCATTCCATTCCTCCCCATTTCATTCCATTTGATACAATTCATATCCATTCCATTCCACTACTTTCCATTCCATTCCATTCCAATCCTTTCCTCTCCATTCCATTTCATTCCTCTTCATTCCATTCCATTTCATTCCTCTCCATTCCACTCCATTCCATACCTCTCCATTCCATTCCTCCCCATTTCATTCCATTTGATACAATACATATCCATTCTATTCCATTCCAGTCAGCTACATTCCATTCCGTTCCGCTCCATTTCTCCATTCCATTCCATTCCATTCCCTTCTGCTCCATTCCATTCCGCTCCAATTCTTTCCATTCCTCTCCGTTCCATCCCATTCCATTTCATTCTTCTCCATTCCATTCCATTACATAACTCTCCATTCCATTCCTCC
>NW_007253691.1:2955-5807 GCF_000164805.1 Carlito syrichta | reverse complement strand
AGCTAACTATTTAAGTCAGGTAGTTAAGTCAGCTAGCTAATAGTTAAGTCAGCCAGTTAAGTCAGCTAGCTAAGTAAAGTCAGCTAGTTAAGACAGCTAGCTAGTCAACTGGCTAGGTAGGTAGCTAGCTAGTTAAGTCAGCTAGATAGCTACCTGGCTTGCTAGTGATCTCAGTGAGTTAATACATCTGGCTAGCCCACTGGCTAGCTGGTTTAGTCAGCTGGTTAAGTCAGCTGGGAGCAAGTAAAGTCAGCTAGTTAAGTCAGCTGGGAACCAGCTGGCTAGCTATTTAAGTCAGTTCATTTAGACTGTTGGCTATCCAGCTTGATAGCTAGTTAAAAAGTTAGTTAAGTCAGATGGCTAGCCATCAGGATAGATATTTCAACTAGTTAAGTCAGCTGGCTAGCTAGAAAGCTAGCTATATTAGTCAGCTAGTTATGGCAGCTAGGTAGCTAGTTAAAACTGCTTGTTAAGTCAGCTGGCTAGCTAGCTAGCTAACTAGTTAAGCCAGTTACAGAAGCCAGCTGGCTAGCTAGGTAGGTAGCTGCTTAAGTCAGCTAGTTAAGTCAGCATGCTAGCTAGTTAAGTCAAAGTGTTAAGTCAGCTGGATAGCCAGCTGCCTAGCTGGGTCGCTGCCTACTTAAGTCAGCTGGCTAGCCAGTCAGATAGTTAATTAACCTAGTTAAGTCAGCTCACTAGCCAGCTGGTTACCTAGGTACCTCGGTAGATAAGTCAACTGGCAAGCCAGTGGGATATGTAGGTAGCTAGCTAGTGAAGTCAGCTGGCTATCCAGCTGTCTAGCTAGGATCCTAGGCAGTTGTCAGCCTGCTACCCAGCAGGTTAGCTAGTTACCTAGTTAAGTGAGTTTACTAGACAGCTAGCTAGCTAGAAAGCTAGATAGTTAAGTCAGTTGTCTAGCCTGCTGTCTAGCTAGTTAAATCACCTAGTTATGTCAGTTGGATAGACAGCTGGCTCTCTAGGGAGCTTGCTAATTTAGTCAGCTGACTAGACAGAAGGCTATTAATTTAAGTCACCTAGTTTAGTTAGCTGACTAGGCAGCTGGCTAGCTATATAGCAAGCTAGTTAATTCAGCTGAATAGCAAGCAGGCCAGCTACTTATGTCAGCTAGTTAAGTCAGCCAGCTAGCCAGTTGGCTAGATAGGTAGCGAGCTACTTAAGTCAGTTGGCTAGCCAACTGGCAAGTTAATTAAGACAGCTACGTAAGTCAGCTGTCTAGCCAGTCAATTAGCTAGGTAGATAACTAGTTATGTCAGCAAGTTACGTCAGCTGGCTAGGTAAGTAGTTAGGCAATTAAGTCAGTTGGCTACCCAGCTGCCTAGCTAGTTACATCAGCTAGTTAAGACAGCTGGATAGCCAGCTAGCAATCTAGGTAGCTAGCTAGTTATGTCAGCTGTCTAGCCAGGTGTCTAGCTAGATAAGTCACCTAATTAAGTCAGCTGAGAAGGCAGTTGGCTAGCTACGTAGCTTGCTAGTTAAGTCAGCTGGCTATTTTACTGGTTAGCTAGATAAGTCACCTAGTTAATTCAGCTGGATAGCCAGCTGGATAGCTATGTAGCAAACTAGTTAATTCAACTGGCTAGAAGCAGGCCAACTAGTTAAGATAGCTAGGTAACTCAGTTGTCTAGCAAACTGGCTGGCTAGGTAGTGACCTAGTTAAGTTAGTGGCTAGCCAGTTGGTTAGGTAGTTATGTCAGCTAGTTAAAACAGCTGGCAATCCATGTGACTAGAGAGGTAGAGAGGTAGTTAAGTCAGCTGGCTATTTGCCTGGATATTTATTTAAGTCAACTAGTATAGTCACTTGGCTGGCCAGCTGCCTAGCTCGTTGATCAACTAGTTATGTAAGCTGGCTAACCAGTTGGTTAGCTATTTAATCACCTCATTAAGTCAGTTGGATAGCCAACTCGCTAGCTAGATAGAAAGCTAGTTAAGTCAGATGGCTAGACAGCTGATTAGCTCGTTATTTCAGCTAGTTGTGTCAGCTTGCTAGTTAGGTAGATAGGTAGTTAAGTCAGCTAGTTATATCAGCTACTTAGCTAGTTAAGACAGCTAGTTAAGTCTCCTAGTTAGGTAGTTAGCTAGCTAGGTAGCTAGTAGTTATTTCAGCTAGCAAAGTCAGCTGGCTAGTTGGGTAGCTAGCTAGTTAAGTCAGATAGTTAATCAGCTGGCTAGTCAGTGGCCTTACTTTGTAGTTAGCTTGTTAAGTCAGCTGGTTAGCCAGCTGGCTAGCTACTTAAGTTACCTAGTTAAGTCAGCTGGCTAGCCTGCTCTTTTGCTAGTTAGCCAGGTTTATGTCAGCTGTCAAGCCAGTGAGATACGTATGTAGCTAGCTATTTAAGTCAACTTGTTAGCCACCTGTCTAGCTAGTGATGTCTACTAGTTAAGTCAGCAGGCTAGTCAGTTGGCTATCTAGTTATGTCTGATAGTTGAGTCAGCAGCCTAGACATCTGGCTAGCTGGTTAAGTCAGCTAGTTAATTCAAGTGGCTATCCAGCTGGCTAGTTTAAGTCAGGTAGTTAAGTCAGCTGGCTAGCCAATTTGCTAGGTAAGTAGCCAGGTAATTAAGTTAACTGTCTAGCGGTCTGGCTAGCTAGTTAATTCAGCAAGTTAAATGAGCTGAATAGCCAGCTTGCTAGCTAGGTGGCTAGCTCGTTAAGCCAGCTGGCTATCTGGGTGGTTATCTGGTCAAGTCAGCTAGTTAATTAAGCTTGTTAGCCAACAGGCTAGCTAGGTGGCTGGCAATTAAGCTGGCGGGTTAGCAGACTGGTCAGGTAGGTGGCCTTCTAGTTAAGCCAACTGACTATCCGGCTAAACAACAGGGTGCCTGGAGAGTTC
>NW_007253691.1:0-1746 GCF_000164805.1 Carlito syrichta | reverse complement strand
ACTAGTTAAGTCAACTCACCTGTGGGCTCACTCGCCGGCTGACAAGTTAAGTAAGCTAACCTGTCAACTGACAAGCCAGCCAACCATTTAATTCAGCTAACCAATCAGCCGACTAGTCTTCCAACAGGTAAGATGACAAGTTAGGTCAGCTAACGTGAAGGCCAACTAGTTAGATCAGCTAAATAGTTGGCCAACTAGTCAGCTGACTAGTTAGGTGAGGAAACTAGCCAGCCAACTATTTACTGAGCTAAATTGTGGGCCAACTCGTCAGTCAACTAATTAACCCAGCTAACTAGTCGGCCAACTAGATGGCTGACTTGTTAAGCCAGCTAACAAGTCAGCCGAGTAGTCAACCAACATGTTAAACCAGATAAGTAGTTATCCACATTGACCACCAAGTTAAGTCACCTAGGTAGCTAGTTACCCAACTAATTAAGACAGCTAGTTAACTCATTTACCAAATAGTTAAAACAGTTATCAAACTTGTTAACCAACTCATTAAGTCAGCTACCTATCTCATTAGCCAACTAGTAAAGTCAGCTAGCTAATTCAGCTAGCTAATTAGCTAGCTAGCTAAGTCAGCTAGCTAAGAAAGCTAGCTCACTAGTTAGCTAACTATTTAATTTAGCTACTAAAGCCTGCTACCTTAATAGTTTGGTAACTAGGTAAGTCAGCTAGTTATTCAGTTAGCTAAATAGTTAGGTAACTATTTAATTCAGGTAGTTCAGTCAGCTAGTTAACTAGTTAATTCAGCCAGGTAAGTCAGTTAAGTATCTAAGTCAGCTACCTAATTTAGTAAACTGGTTAAGACAGCTAGCTAGGTAGTTAGCTAATGGGTTAAGTCAGCAGGTTGAGTCAGGTGGTTAGCTAATTAACTAAACGGTTAACTCAGCAGGTTGAATCAGCAGGCTAGCTAGTTAGCAAACAGGTTGAGTCAGCTCTTTGAATAGGCTAGATAGCTAGTTAGTTAACCGGTTAAGTCAGCTGGATTAGTTAGCTAACTAGCTAGTTAACTTACGAGTTAAGTCAGCTGGTTGTGTCAGCTCTCCTGCTCATTAGATAACGAGTTAAGTCAAATGATTTAGTCAGCTAGCTAGAATATTATATAATGAGTAAGCTGACTATGTAACCATCTGGTTAAGTCAGCTAGATAGCTAGGTAGCTAACCATTTAAGTCAGCTTGTTAGCTAGGTAGCCAGGTAGTTAGCTAATTTCTTAAGTCAGTTGGCTAGCTAGGTTGCTATCAGTTGGCTAGCTAGGTTGCTATCTAGTTAGATATCAATTTAAGTCAGCTGGCTAGCTAGGTAGTTAACTTAAGTCAGTTAGTTAAGTTAGCTGGCTAGCAAGATGGACAGCTAGGTAGCGAGCCAGTTGAATGTGTTGGCTAGTCAGCTGGCTAGCTGGTTCATTCAGCTAGGTAAGAGAGCTGGCAAGCAAACTGGCATTTAGGCAGCTAGCTCATTAAGTCAACTAGATAGCTTCCTGGTTACCTAGTGATGTCAGTGAGTTAAACCATCTGTATAGCCAACTAGGTAGCTGGTTAAGTCAGCTAGTTTAGTCAGCTCTCTAGCCAGCTGGCTTGGCAGGTAGCTAGCTAGATAAGGCAGCTTGCTAGTCAACAGGCTAGCTGTTCAAGTCAACCAGTTAAGTCAGCAAGTTTGCCTGCTTGCTAGGTAGGTAGCTAGCTAGCTCAGTAAACTGGCTAGCCAGCTTGCTAACTAAAGTCAGCTAGTTAAGTCAGCTGGC
>NW_007253690.1:6349-9508 GCF_000164805.1 Carlito syrichta | reverse complement strand
ACTATCTGGCTGCCTAGCTAGAAAGCTGGCTGTCCAGATAACTTAACTAGCTAACTTAACTTGCTACCCATATGGCGAGACAGCTGACATAACTAGCTAGCCAGCTGGATGGCAAGCTAAATTAACTGTCTTAATCAACTAGCTAGCTGGCTACCCAGCTGACTTAACTAGCTAGCTACCTAGCAGGCCAGCTGGGTAGCCAACTGAATTAACTAGCTGACTTAAGGAGCTATCCCACTTGCTAACCAGCTGACTTAACTAGCTTGCTACCTAGTTAGCCACCTGGCTAGCCAGCTGACTTAATGACTTGTCTTAACCCCCCCCCAGCGAGCTGGCTAGACGGCTGACTCAACAGTAGATGACTTAACTAGTGAGCCAGCTGGGTAGACAGGTGACCTAACTAGTTCTCTACATAGCTAGCTAGCTGACTAGTCAGCTGAATTAACTAGCTGACATATTTACCTAGCCATCTGGCTAGCCCAAGAGTTAACTATCTCGCTACCTAGCTAGTCTGCTCTCAAGCCACCTGACATAATTATCTGACTTACATATTTGGCCTGATTGCTAGTCAGTTGAACTAACTATCTTGCTATATATCTAACCAGGTGGCTAGCCAGCTGACTTAACTCGCTGACTTAACAAGCTGGCAAGCTGACTTAACTGGCTGACTTAACCATCTAGCTACCTAGCTAGCCAGCTGGCATAGCTAGCTGGCTTAAGTAACTAGCTACCTAGCTAGCTATCTAGCTTGACAGCTGACTTAAGTAGCTGACTTAGCTAGCTAGCTAGCTGACATGACTAGGTGACTTATATATCTGTCATCCAATATAGTCAGTTGACTTAACTAGCTGAAATAACTAGCTAGACTGATGATTAGCCATCTGACTTAACTTTTTACCTAGCAAACCAGCTGGAGAGCCAATTGACTTAATGAGCTGAATTAACTAGCTAGATAGCTGGCTGCAAGGGGAATTAACTAGCTGACTTTACCAGCAAGTCAGTTGGCTAGACAGCTGCCTTAAATAGCTGGCTACCTATCTTGCCACCTGGCTAGCCGGATGATTTACCCAGAAGACTTTAGCTAGAAAGATGGCTGGCTAGCTCAATTAACTAGCTAGATACCTGCCTAGCCAGCAGGTAAGCTTGCTGACTTATCTAGCTGACTTGAACAGCTAGCCAGCTAGCCAGCAAACTGATTCATCTAGCTAGCCAGCTACCTAGCCAGGTGGCTAGAATGCTAAGCTAGCTGACTTAACCAGCTACCCAGTTGGCTACCCAGCTGATTTAACTCACTGCCATCACTAGCTAGCCAGGTAGCTATCTAGCTGACTTAACTAGCTAGCTACCTACATTGCCAGTTGGATTGTCAGCTCTCTTAACTGCTAAATTAACCAGCTAGCCAAGTGATGTAACTGGCTCTCTACCTAGCTAGCCAGCTGGCTAGCCAGCTGACTTAACTAGCTGACTTAACAAGCTAACTACCTAGCTGCCCAGCTGACTTAAATAGTTAGCTAACTAGATAGCAACCTAGCCAGCCAGCTGACTTAAGAAATTAGCTAAATTCCTAGCAACCTAGCTAGCAAGATGACTTAAATAGTTAGCTGCCTAGCTAGCTAGCTCCTTAACCAGATGGCTACATAGTTAGATTACTCGTTATCTAACATTTAGCTACCTGACTTAATCATCTGACTTAACTCATTAACTAATGAGCTAGCTCACTGACTCAACCAGCTGACTTAACTCATTAGCTAACTAGCTAGCTAGCTGAATAATCCAGCTGACTTAACTTGTTAGCTAACTGGCTAGCTAGCCTACTCAAACAGCTGACTCAACCCGTTTGCTAACTAGCTGGCCTGCTGACTCAACCAGCTGACTTAACCTATTAGTTAACTAGCTAACTACCTGACTCAACCTGCTGACTTAATGCGTTAGCTAACTACCTAGCTAGCTGTCTTAATCAGCTGACTAAATTAGATAGCTGACTTAACTAGTTGACTTAGCTATCTGAATTAACTACTAAGCTAGCTGACTTAACTGGCTGACAACTAATAAACTAGCTGATTTTACCTCAATTAAATACTTAACGAGTTGGTTAATGAATTAGTTAACTGTTTTAACTATTTGGTAAATGAGTTAACTAGAAGTCTTAATTAGTTGTGCAACGAGTTAGCTAAGTTACTTAACTTGTTGGCTGACAGTGCAGTCGACTGCTTATCTTGTTTAACACATTGGCTGACTTCTCAACTGACTTGTTAGCTGGCTTCACAAGTCGGCCATCTAGTCAGTCGAGTAGTTAGCTGTGTTAATTAGTTGACTGACGAGTTGGCCCACAAGTTAGCTCGTTTAATTATTTGGCTGGCTGATTTGCTGACCTAACTAGTTGGCTGACAAGTTGCCCGACTATTTAGCTGACCTAACAAGTCGGCTAACAAGTTAGTTGACCTAACTTGCCAGCTGACCACTTGACTGACTAGTCGGCCGATTAGTTAGCTGGCTTAAATAGTTGGCCGACTAGTCGGCTGACCGGTTAGCTTACTTAACTTGTCAGCTGGCTTGTGAGGCCACAGGTGACCTGACAACTAGTCAGCCGGCGAGTGAGCCGACTGGTCAACTGACTTAAATATTCGGTTGGCAAGTGAGCCGAATGGTCAGCTGACTTAACTAGTCAGCCAGCGAGTGATCTGACTGGTCAGCTGACTTTAATTGACTAGGGAGTGAGCCGAATGCTCAGAAGAGTTAACTAGTCAGCTGGCAAATGAGCCAACCAGTGAGCTGACTTAACTAGTCAACCGGCGAGTGACCCAACATGTGAGCTGCCTTAACTCGTCGACCAGCGATCAAGCCGACCAGTGAGCTGATTAAACTACTCAGTTGGCAAGCAAGCCGACTAGTTAGTTGACTTGTTGGCCTCTGAGCCAGTCGACAATTTAGTGAACCTCTTGGCTGGTGAGTGAGATGACTAGTTTTCTGACCGGTTTGCAGGCAAGCGAGTCGACTAATTAGCTGACCTGATGGAAATTGAGCGAGTTCATTAGTTATCTGACCAGATAGCTGAGTTGCCAGCCTACTAGTTAGCTAAGTAAATAGCTGATTTGCTATCTGACTTAACTAGCTAGCTGACTAGCTGGCTGGCTATCTAGCTGACATAACTAGCTAGCA
>NW_007253690.1:3389-5740 GCF_000164805.1 Carlito syrichta | reverse complement strand
CTAACTAGCCAGCTGTCTAACCAGCTGATGTAAGTAGCCAGCTATCTAGCTTGCCAGCTGGCTAGCCAGCTGCCTTAACTAGGTGACTTAACTATATAACCAGCAGAATAGACAGTTGACTTAACTATCTAGGTACCTAAGTAGCCACTTGTATAGCCAGTTGAATTAACTAGATGACTTAACTAGCTAGACAGCTGGCTATCTGGCTGACCTAACTGCCTAGGTACCTAGCTAGCCAGCTGGATACCCAGCTGACTTAACAGCTAGATATCTACATAGTCTGCTGGCTTGCCAACTGACTAAACTACTTAGCTACCTAACTATCCAACTGGCTATTGAGCTTACTTAACTAGTTTATTTAACTACTAATTAACTGTCTATCCTGCAGACTTAATTAACTAGCTACCTAACTAGGCACCTGGCTAGCCACTTGTCTTAATTCATTGACTTAAGTAGCTTGCAAGCTGACTTAACTAGCTGACATAATCAGCTAGGGACCAAGGTAGTCACCTGGCTTAACTAGCTTGCTTAACTACCTAGCTACCTAGCTAGCTCTCTAGCTAGCCAGTTGAATTATCTAGCTGACTTAATTAGCTAGCTACCTGGCATAACTAGCTGTCTTATGTAGCTTGCTTCCTAGCTAGCCAGATGACTTAACTAGCTGAAATAGGTAGCTATCCAGATGGCTACCCACCTGAATTTATTAACTTTTAAACTAGCTAACCAGCTGGATAGCAACCTGAATTAATGGGTAGATTTAACTAGCTAATGAGCTGGTTGTCAGCTGAAATAACTAGCTGACTTAACCGGCTAGTCAGTTGGCTAGCCAGTTGACTTAGCTAGCTGGCTATCTATCTAGCCAGCTCTCTATCCATCTGACTTACCTAGCTGACTAAATTTAGCAAGCTGGCTAGCCAGCTGACTTAACTAGCCAGCTAACTAACTAGCCAGCAGGCTAGCCAGCTGACTTAACTAGGTGAATTGAACAACTAGCCCGCTTGCTATAAAGCTGGTTTATTTAGCTAGCTCCCTACCTAGTCAGCTGGCTAGACAGCTGACTAAACTATGTAACTTAACCAGCTAGCCAGTTGGCTAGCCAGCTGACTTAACTCACTGACATCACTACCTAGCCATTTAGCTATCTAGCTGACTTAACTTGCTAGGTATCTACCTTGTCAGTTGGTTAGCCAGTTCTCTTAACTAGCTGAATTAACCAGCTATCCAGCTGGCTAACCAACTGAATAAACTAGCTCACCAACTAGCAAGTGAGCTGCTTAGCCAGCTGACTTAACTAGCTGCCTTAATTAGCTAACTACTTAGCTAGCCAGATGACTTAAATAGTTAGCTTGATAGTTATGTAGATTGCCATCTGACTTAAATAGTTTGCTAACTAGGTAGCTACCAGGTAGCAAACTAACTTATATAGTTAACTGCCTAGCTATCTAGCTGCCTTAACCAGCTAACTAGCTATATAGCTTATTCATTATCTAACTTGCTAGATGGTGACTTAATTATCTGACTTAACTCGTTAGCTAATGAGCTAGCTAGCTGATTCAACCAGCTGACTTAACTCATTAGCTAACTAGCTAGCTAGCTGTCTCATCCAACTGAGTTAACTCGTTAGCTAACTAGATAGCAAGCCTACTCAACCAGCTTACTCAACCCTTTTGCTAACTAGATTGCTAGCTGACTTAACCCACTAGTTACCTAGCTAACTACCTGATTCAGCCTACTGACAACCCGTTAGCTCACTAGCTAGCTAGCTGTCTTAACCAGCTGCCTAAATTAGAAAGCTGACTTAACTAGCTGACTTAGCTAGCTGACATAACTACTTAGCTAGATGACTTCACTGGCTGACTTAACTAGTTAGCCAGCTGACTTAACTACCAGAAATAAAGAGTTAACGAACTATTTTCCTAGCTGAATAACTATCTGACTTATGTAATTACCTAAGTAATTAGGTAGCAGACTTAAATAGCTGATTAAATAGTTAGTTAACTAGTGAGTTAATTGACTTAGCTAGCTGACTTAGCTAGCTATCTCGTTAGCGAACTTAATAGCTAGCTAACTTAACTAGTTGACTAATGAGATAGCTAGCTGATTTAATGAGTCTGTTAACCAGTTAGCTAACTGTTTTAACTAGCTGGTAAACGAGTTAACTAGTTGACTTAACTAGTTGGATAATGAGTTAGCTAGGTTACTTAACTTGTTGACTGATGAGTTACCCGAATATTTAGCTGTTTTAACACATTGCCTGACTACTCAGCCAACTTATTACCTGGCTTAACAAGGTGGCCCACTAGTCGGCCAACTAGTAAGCAGGGTCAACGATTTGACTGAAGTGTTGATTC
>NW_007253690.1:0-3369 GCF_000164805.1 Carlito syrichta | reverse complement strand
GTTAGCTGCGTTGCTAGCTTACTTAACTAGCTAGCTGGCAAGCTAGACGACTTAACAAGCTGATTAGCTACTTTGCTGGATAGATGGCTAGCCAGCAGACTTAAGGAGCTTGTTAATGGTTGTCTACATGGCTAGCCAGCTGGCTTAACTAGCTAGCTACCTGGATATCTAGCTCGATAGACAGCTGGCTAGCTAGCTAGTGGGCTGACCATGTGGCTAGCCAGCCGGCTTAAATAGCCATCCAGCTGACTGGGCAGTCAGATAGTCAGCTGGATTAACTAGCCAGATACCCGCTGGTCAGCTGGCTAGCCAGCTGGCTTAACTAGTGGGCCACATATCTGACCAGCCTGTTAACCAGCCAGCTGAACTTGCCAGACACCTAGCTAGTGTGCCAGCTAACAAGCTTACTTAACTAGCTGACTTAACTAGATAGGCATTCAGCTAGGCAGCTGGCTTAACTAACTAGCCACCTAGCTAGCCAGCCAGATAGCTAGCTCATTTAAATAGCTGAATTAACTAGATAGTCACTTGGTTAGCCAACTGACTTAACTTCCTGATTTAACAAATTAGCCAGCTGGCTAACAAGTTGATTTAACTAGCCAGCTGACATAACTTGCTGAATTAATTAGCTAGACTGCTGTATAGCCGACTAATTTAACTAGCTTGCTACCAAGCTAGGCAGCTTCCTAGTCAACTGACTTAACTTGCTGACTTAAACAGCTGGCCTGCTTGCTAGTCAGCTGAATTAACCAGGTTGATATATAGCTAGCCAGCTGGCTAGCAAGGTGACTTAAGTAGTTGACTTAACTAACTAGCCAGCTGTCTAACCAGCTGATGTAAGTGGCCAGCTATCTAGCTTGCCAGCTGACTAGCCAGCTGACTTAACTAGGTGACTTAACTATATAACCAGCAGAATGGACAGTTGACTTAACTATCTAGGTACCTAAGTAGCCACTTGTATAGCCAGCTGAATTAACTAGATGACTTAACTAGCTAGCCAGCTGGCTAGCTGGCTGACCTAACTGCCTAGGTACCTAGCTAGTCAGCTGGATACCCAGCTGACTTAACAGCTAGATATCTACATAGTCTGCTGGCTTGCCAGTTGACTAAACTACTTAGCTACCTAGCTATCCAACTGGCTATTGAGCTTACTTAACTAGTTTATTTAACTACTAATTAACTGTCTAGCCAGCAGACTTAACTAACTAGCTACCTAACTAGGCACCTGGCTAGCCACTTGTCTTAATTCATTGACTTAACTAGCTTGCAAGCTGACTTAACAAGCTGACATAACCAGCTAGGGACCAAGGTAGTCACCTGGCTTAACTAGCTTGCTTAACTACCTAGCTACCTAGCTAGCTCTCTAGCTAGCCAGCTGACTTATCTAGCTGACTTAATTAGCTAGCTACCTGGCATAACTAGCTGTCTTATGTAGCTTGCTTCCTAGCTAGCCAGATGACTTAACTAGCTGAAATAGCTAGCTATCCAGATGGCTACCCACCTGAATTTATTAACTTTTAAACTAGCTAACCAGCTGGATAGCAACCTGAATTAATGGGTTGACTTAACTAGCTAGGGAGCTGGTTGTCAGCTGAAATAACTAGCTGACTTAACCAGCTAGTCAGCTGGCTAACCAGCTGACTTAACTAGCTGGCTATCTATCTAGCCAGCTCTCTAGCCATCCGACTTACCTAGCTGACTAGAGTTAGCAAGCTGGCTAGCCAGCTGACTTAACTAGTCAGCTAACTAACTAGCCAGCAGGCTAGCCAGCTGACTTAACTAGGTGAATTGAACAACTAGCCCGCTTGCTAGAAAGCTGGTTTATTTAGCTAGCTAGCTACCTAGTCAGCTGGCTAGACAGCTGACTAAACTACGTAACTTAACCAGCTAGCCAGTTGGCTAGCCAGCTGACTTAACTCGCTGACATCACTACCTAGCCATTTAGCTATCTAGCTGACTTAACTTGCTAGGTACCTATCTTGTCAGTTGACTAGCCAGTTCTCTTAACTAGCTGAATTAACCAGCTATCCAGCTGGCTAACCAACTGAATAAACTAGCTCACCAACTAGCAAGTGAGCTGCTTAGCCAGCTGACTTAACTAGCTGACTTAATTAGCTAACTACTTAGCTAGTCAGCTGACTTAAATAGTTAGCTTGATAGTTATGTAGATTGCCATCTGACTTAAATAGTTTGCTAACTAGGTAGCTGCCAGGTAGCAAACTGACTTATAGAGTTAGCTGCCTAGCTATCTAACTGCCTTAACCAGCTAGCTAGCTATATAGCTTATTCATTATCTAACTTGCTAGATGGTGACTTAATTATCTGTCTTAACTCGTTAGCTAATGAGCTAGCTAGCTGACTCAACCAGCTGACTTAACTAATTAGCTAACTAGCTAGCTAGCTGTCTCATCCAACTGAGTTAACTCTTTAGCTAAATAGATAGCAAGCCTACTCAACCAGCTTACTCAACCCTTTTGCTAACTAGCTTGCTAGCTGACTCAACGAGCTGACTTAACCCATTAGTTACCTAGCTAACTAACTGATTCAGCCTACTGACAACCCATTAGCTCACTAGCTACCTAGCTGTTTTAACCAGCTGCCTAAATTAGAATGTTGACTTAACTAGCTGACTTAGCTAGCTGACATAATTAGTTAGCTAGATGACTTCACTGGCTGACTTAACTAGTAGCCAGCTGACTTAACTACCAGAAATAAAGAGTTAACGAACTATTTTACTAGCTGAATAACTATCTGACTTATGTAATTACCTAAGTAATTAGGTAGCAGACTTAAATAGCTGATTAGTTAACTAGTGAGTTAATTGACTTAGCTAGCTGACTTAGCTAGCTATCTCATTAGAGAACTTAATAGCTAGCTAAATTAACTAGTTGACTAATGAGATAGCTAGCTGATTTAATGAGTCTGTTAATCAGTTAACTAGCTGTTTTAACTAGCTGATAAACGAGTTAACTAGTTGACTTAACTAGTTGGATAATGATTTAGCTAGGTTACTTAACTTGTTGACTGATGAGTTGCCCGAATATTTAGCTGGTTTAACACATTGCCTGACTACTCAACCAACTTATTACCTGGCTTTACAAGGTGGCCCACTAGTCGGCCAACTAGTAAGCAGGGTCAACGATTTGACTGAAGTGTTGGTTCACTAGTTAGAACGAGTAACTAGTAGGCTGACTGGTTTCCTGACCTAACTAGTCGACTGACTGTTTGGCTGAGTAGTTGGGTGCCCTAACTATTTGATCTCCTTGTTAGCAGAGCTAAATTCTCAGCTGACAAGTTGGCAGCCTAGTCGGCCAATTGGTTAACTGAAATAACTAGTTGGCTGGCTAGTCGGCAGACTGCTTAGTTGAC
>NW_007253689.1:4358-5916 GCF_000164805.1 Carlito syrichta | reverse complement strand
GGTGATTACCTAGCTGAGTTCATTAGCTTACCAGCTGGCTAGCCAACTGACTTAAGTAGCTTGCTACCTAGTTAGCCAGCTGGCTAGCCAGCTCACATAACTAGCTGACTTAAATAGCTGGTCTGCTTTTTATTCAGCTGAATTAACTAGCTTGCTAAATAACTAGACAGCTGATTAGCCAGCTAACTAAACTAGGTGACTCAACTAACTAGCCTTCTGTGTAGCCATCTGACTTAATTAGCAAGCTACCTAGCTAGCTAGCTGGATAGTCAGCTGACTTAACTAGGTGATTTAACTAGCTAGTCAGCTGGCTAGACAGCTGACTTGACTATCTAGTAACATGGGTAGCCAGCTTTCTAGTCAGCTGAATTAACTAGGTGACTTAACTAGCTAGCCTGCTGGCTATTAGACTGACTTAACTGTCTAGGTACCTAGCTAGCCAGCTGGATAACCAGCTGACTTGACTTACTAGCTACCTACATATCCTGCTGTCTTGCCAGCTGACTTATCTACCTAGATACATATGTAACCAGTTGGCTAGTGAGCTGACCTAACTAGGTTACTTAACTAGCTATTGAACTGGCTAGCCAGCTGACTTAACTAGATAGCGACACAGTTAGGCATCTGGCTATCCGGCTGACTTAACTCGTTGACTTATCTAGCTAGCAAACTGACTTAACAAGCTGACTTAAGCAGCTAGGTACCTAGCTAGCCAGTTGGCTTATCTACTGGGTCAACTAGCTAGCTATCTAGCTAGTTTTCTAGCTAGCCAGCTGATTTAACTAGCTGACTTAACTAGCTACCTAGCTGCCATAACTAGCTGACTAATATAGCTGGCCTTCTAGCTAGCCAGCTGACTTAACTAGCTGAAATAACTATCTAACCAGATGGATAGTCATCTGACTTAACTAGCCTTTTAACTAGCTAACAAGCTGGATAGCCAACTGTTTTAATGAGATGACTTAACTAGCTATCTAGCTGGTTGCCTGCTGACTTAACTAGCTGACTTAACCAGCTAGTCACCTGGCTACCCAGATGACTTAACTATCTGGCTATATATCTAGCCAGCTGGCTAGCCAGCTGACTTACCTAACTGACTTAAGTTAGCAAGCTTGCTAGCCACCTCTCTTAACTTGTTAGCTATCTACATACACAGCAGGATAGCCGACTGACTTAAATAGGTGACTTGAACAACTATCCTGCTGGCTAGAAAGCTGACTTATCGATCACCTACCTAGCCAGCTAGCTAGACAGCTGATTAAACTATCTGACAAAACCAGCTAGCCAGTTGGCTAGCCAACTGACTTAACTCGCTGACATCACTATCTAGTCAGGTAGCTATCTAGCTGACTTAATTAGCTAGCCACCTACCTAGCCAGTTTGCTCTCCAGCTGTCTTAACTAGCTGAATTTACCAGCTAGCCAGCTGGCTAGCCAACTGACTTAACTAGATAGCTACCTAGCGAGCCAGCTGGCTAGACAGCTGACTTAAGTAGATGACTTAACTAGCAGCTAACTAGCTAGCCAGTTTAATTAAAAAGCTAACCAACTAGCTAGCT
>NW_007253689.1:0-3145 GCF_000164805.1 Carlito syrichta | reverse complement strand
GACTGGTGAGAGAGCTGACTGGTCAGCTGAATTAACTAGTCGGCTGGCGAATGAACTGAAAGCATGTGCTGCCATAAATAGTTAGCCAGCTAATGAGCCGACCAGTGAGCTGACTTAACTAGTCTGCTGTCGAGCAAGCCAACTACTTAGCAGACCAATTGGCCTGCGAGCGAGCTGACAAGTTATTTGCCATGTTGGCTGGCAAGTGAGCCTACTAGTTTGCTGACCGGTTGGCAGGCGAACGAGCCTACTAGTTAGCTGACCTGAGGGAAAACGAGGGAGCCCACTAGTTAGCTCACCAGTTAGCTGAGTTGCTAGCCAACTAGTTAGCAAAGTAACTAGCTGATTTACTAGCTGACTTAACTCTCTAGCTGACTAGCTAGCTGACTAGCTATCTGACAAGCTAGGTGACTTTACCTAGCGTAGTAGCTGCCTGACTAGCTAACTTAACTAGGTACCTGAATAGTTAGCTGATTTGCAAGCTCACTTAAACAGTTTTCTGGCTAGCTAGATGACTTAACTAGCTGACTAGCTAGTTGGCTGACTAGCTGGCTAGCCAGCAAACTTAACTAGCTAGCTACCTTGTTGACTACATGGTTAGCCACCTATATTAACTAACTAGTACCTGGCTGGTTAGCTGGCTAGGCAACTGGCTAGCTAATTATCAAGCTGGCCATCTGACTAGCCAACCAGCATAAATTACCAGCCAGCAGGCTGGACATTGGTATAGCCAGCTGGCTTAACTAGTCAGACACTCTGCTGGTAAGCCAGCTAGTCAGCCAGCTTAATTAACTGGCCACCTACCTGAACAGTCTGCTACCAAGGAAGCTTAACTTGCCAGTCATCTAACTAGTCTGCCATCTAACTGACTAACTTAACTAGCTGTCTTAGCTAGATCGACATCTACCTAACCAACTGACTTTACTAGCTAGCCACTTAGCAAACCAGCCATCAAGATAGCTTACTTAACACGCTGACTTAACTAGCTAGCCAGTCAGCTAGCCAGCTGACTAAATTAGCTAGCTACCTACCTAGTCAGGTGACTATCAAATTGATTTAACTAGCTGACTTAGCCAGCTAGTCAGCTGGCTAGCCTACTGACTTAACTAGTGAGCACCCTAGCTAGCTAGCTGGCTAGCCACTGGAATTATCTACTGACTTACCCAGCTAGCCAGCTGGGTAGCCAACTGATTCAACTAGCTGACAATACTAGTTAGTCAGCTGTCAAGCCTGCTGAATTAACTAGCTGACACCTCTAGCTAGCCAGTTGTCTAGCCAAATGACTTAATAGATAGCCACCTACATATCCCTCTGGCTTACCAACTGACTTAACTACCTAGCTACATAGCTAACAAGATGGCTAGCGAGCTGCCAGCTGGCTAGCCAGCTGACTTAAGTAGCTAGCTACCCAGCTAGGCAGCTGGCTAGCTAGGTGAATAACTTGCTGACTTAACTAGCTAGCCAACTGAGTTAACGAGCTGACTTAACCAGCTAGCTACCTAGCTAACCAGCTGAATTTACTAGCTGAAATTACTAGCTGGCTACATAGCTAGATATCTTGATAGAAAACCATCTTAACAAGCTGACTTAACATGCTAGCTAGCTGACATAACTAGCTGACGTAACTAGCTAGCTACCTAACTAGTCAGCTTACTAAACTAGTTGAAATAACTAGCTAGCCTGCTGTCTAGCCAGCTGAATTAACTAGCTTTTTAACTAGCTAGGGAGATGGCTAGCCAACTGACTTAATGAGATGTCTTAACTAGTTATCCAGCTGTTTAACCACAACACTTAACTAGTTGATCAATGAACAAGGCAGCTTGCCAGCCAGGTGACTAAACTAGCTGACTTAATTAGATATCCAGTTGGATTGCCAGCTAACTTAACTTGTCCTCTAGCTCTCTAGCCACCTGGATAGCCAGCTGACTTAATTAGCTGACTTAATTAGCTAGCTAGCTGGCCACCCAAATGACTTAGCTAGGTCACTAACTGGCTATCTAGCTGACTTGACTAGCTGTCTTAACTAGCTAGCCTGCTTTCTAGCCAGTTGAATTAAGAAGATAGCAACATAGCTATCCAGCTGGATATCCAGCTGAACTAACTAGTTGATTTATCTAGCTAGTCTGCTGTCTAGCCAGCTGATTTTCTAGCATGCTACCTAGGGAGCCAGATGTCTAGTCAGCTGACTTAACTAGGTGACTAAACTAGCTAGCCAGCTGGATAGACAACTGACATAACTAGCTAGCTACCTAGCTAGCAAGCTGACAAGCCAGCTGACTTAAGAAGCTCTGTACCTCTCTAGCCACCTGGAGAGCAAGTGTCTTAACTAGCTGACTTAATTAGATAGCCAACTGGCTAGGCAACTGACTTAACTATGTCACTACCTAGCTAGAGAGCTGGCTAGCCAGCTGACTTAACAAGTTTCTTTAAGTAGTTGTCGTGGTATATAGCCAGTTGAATTAGCTTGCTTGCTAAATAGCTAGTCAATTGACTATCCAGTTGAATTAACTAGGTGAGTTTTCTAGCTAGCTAGCTGTGTATCCAGCTGATTTATCTAGCAAGCTACCTAGCTAGCCAGCTGATTAGTCAGCTGACATAACTAGGTGACTTAATTATGTAGCAAGCTAACTAGACAGGTGACATAAATAGCTAGCTACCTAGTTAGCCAGTTGGCTAGCCAGGTGACTTAATTGCCTAGATATGTAGCTAGACAGCAGGCTAGCAAGCTGTCTTAATTAGGTGACTTCATGAAGTAGACAGCTGGCTAGCCAGAAGACTTAACTAGCTAGCTACCTAGCTAGACAGCAGGATAGCTAGCTGACTTAACTAGCTGACAAAACTAGATCCCAATGACTAGCCAGCTGACTTAATAGCTACATACCTACTTAGCTCACTGAATCGCAAGCTGTCTTAACTACCTAACTACTTAGATATCCTGCTGGCCAGCGAGCTAAGTAAAGTAGGTGAATTAACTAGCTAGAGAGCCGGTTAGCCAGCTGACTTAAAGCTAGCTATCCTGCTTGGCAGCTGCCTCTCGAGGTGACTTAACTAACTGACTTAGATAGCTACCCAGTGGACTTAAATAAGCTGACTTAACTAGCTAGCTACCTAGCTAACCAGCTGATTTAACTAGCTGATTCAATTT
>NW_007253688.1:3758-6550 GCF_000164805.1 Carlito syrichta | reverse complement strand
CCAGTTGGTTAGCTAGTTAAGTCACCTAGTTAAGTCAGCTCACTAGCCAGCTGGTTAGCTATTTATACAGGTAGTTAATTCAGCTGGCAAGCCAGTGGTATATGTCAGTAGCTAGTAGTTAATTCAGCTGACTAGTCACCTTGCTAGCTAGAGATGTCAGCTAGTTAAGTTAGCTGGTTAGCCAACTGGGTAGCTAGATAGCTACATAGTTAATTCACCTGGCTAGCCAGCTGTCTAGCTGGTTAAGTCAGCTATTTATGTCAGCTGGCTAGCCACCTTCCTAGGTAGGCAGCTAGCTAATTAATTCAGCTGGCTAGCCTGCTGACTAGCTAGCTAAGTCAGCGAGTTAAGTGAGCTGGCTAGCCAACTGGCTAGCTAGCTGACTAGCTAGTAAAGCAAGCTGGGTAGCCGGATGGCTATCTAACTAAGTTGGCTAGTTAAGTCAGCTGGTTAGCCAGCTGGCTAGCTTGGTGGTTGTCATGTTAAGATGGTTGATTAGCAGGATGTTGAGTTAGGTGGCCAGATAATTAAGCCGGCAAGTTAGGCAGCTGAACACAGGGTGTCTGGCTAGTTAAGCCAGCTTTCTATCCCACTGTCCAGCCAGATGGCTGGCTATTAAAGCCGGCTGGCTAGCCAGGTGGCCAGTCCGCTGGCTAACTAGCAAGACTGCCAATTCAGCTAGCCATCCAGGTAGCTAGCTAGTTAATCCAGTTGGCTAGCAATCTAGCCAACGAAGTAGCCTGCTAGTTAAGACAGCTGGCTAGCCACCTATGCAGCCAACTAGCTTGTCAGTTAGTTAAGTCAGCTAGCTAGCCAACTAGCTAGTTAAGTCAGCTAGCAAGTCAGCTAACTATTCAGCTAGCTAGTTAAGTCAGCTAGCTAGTCACATTGCTTGTCAAATAGCTAGTTAAGACAGCTAGCTAGTCAGCTAGCTAGTCAGCTAGATAATTAAGTCAGCTAGCCAGCTAAATAGCCAATTAGATAGCTAGTTATGTACCAATTATATAGCCAATTAGATAGCTAGTTAAGTACCCTGCTAGCTAGCTAGATAGATTGTTTGCTAGCTAGTTATGTCAGCTAGATATCCTGCTTGCTAGTCAGCTAGTTAGTTAAGTCAGCTAGTATACCAGCTAGTTACTTAGCTAACTAGTTGGCTAGCAACTCAGCTAGCTGGTCAGCTAACTAGTGGGCAAGCTCGTTTTTCATCAGCTAAATATTCAGCTCGCTCACATGCCAACCAATCAGCAAAATAGTTGGCTTGCTCACCAGCCAATAGGTCAACTAACTTGTTGACTCGCTTGCAGGCCAACAGGTCAGCGAAATAGTCAGCTTGCTCACCAGCCAACTAATGAACTCAGTTCACAGGTCGACTCACTCACTCGCTGAATAGTTAAGGCATCTCACGCATCGGCTCACTCACTGGCCGACTAGTTAAGTCGGCTACCTAGTCAGCTCACTTACCGGCTGACTAGTTAAGTCTGAGCAGTCGGCTCATTTGCCACGGATTCAACTCAGCTGAACAGTAATCTCACATATCAGCCAACTAGTTAATTTGGCTGACAAGTTGACTCGCCTATTGGCCTATTAGTTCAGTCAGTTGACCAATTGACTCACTCGCTGGTGAACTAGTTAATTCAGCTGACCAGTCAGATCACACGTGGGTCTACTAGTGAAGTCAGCTAATCTGTTGGCTCACTCACTGGCTGACTAGTTAAGTCAGATAACCGCTCGGACTACTAGCCATCTGACTAGTTAAGTTAGCTAACCAATCGGACGACTAGTGGGACAACTCAGTTGATAATTTAGATCAGCTAACTAGTTGGTCGACTAGAACGGTCATCTAACTAGTCGGCCAACTAATCGGACTACTAGTTAGGTCAGCAAATTAGTCAGCCAACTTGCTAACTGAGCCAACTAGAGGGCCAACTCGTCAGTAAACTATTTAACACTAAATAACCGACCGACTATTTGGCCAACACTTTAAGCCAGCAGAAAACGTATTAATCCAGCACATTAGTCGGCTGACTTGTCAGTCAGCAAGTTAGGTCACCTAGCTAACACATTAACCAATTAGTTAAGTCAGCTATTTATCTCCTTTACCAACTAGTTAAAACAGTTAGCTAACTCGCTAACCAACTTGTTAAATCAGCTAGCTATCTCATTAGCCAACTAGTTAAGTCAGTTAGCTAAGTCAGCTAGCTAGCTAAGTCAGCTAGCTAAATCAGCTAGCTCACTTGTTAACTCAATATTTGTCAGCTACTTAAGTCTGCTTCCTGACTAGTTAGCTAAATAATTAAGTTAAGCGAGTTATTCAGCTAATTAAATATTTAGCTAATGATTTAATTCACGTAGTTTAGTAATCTAGCTAACCAGTTAAGTCTGCCAATTAAGTCAGCTAGTTAAGTCAGTCATCTAATTTCATCAGCTGGTTAAGACAGCTAGCTAGGTAGTTAACTAATGGTTAAGTTAGCAGGTTGAGTCACATAGTTAGCTAGTTAACTAATGTATTAAGTCAGCTGGTTGAGTCAGCTAGTTAGCAATTTGTAAACGGGTTGATTCAGCTGGTTGAGTAGGCTAGGTAGTTAGCTAACGAGTTAGGTCAGCTGGAAGAGACAACTAGCTACCAAGTTAGCTAACAATTTAAGTCAGCTGTTTGTGTCAGCTATCTAGCTCATTAACTAACGAGTTAAGTAAGATAATTAAGTCACCGAGCTAGCACATTAGAAAATGAGTAAGCTACCTAGTTAGCTAGCTGGCTAAGTCAGTTAGCTAGCTGGCAGCTAACTATTTAA
>NW_007253688.1:1905-2885 GCF_000164805.1 Carlito syrichta | reverse complement strand
TCACTAACAAGCTCCATAGCTAGGTAGCTAGGTAGTTAAGTCAGCTGGCAAGACAGCAGGATACGTAGGTTGGTAGGTAGTTAAGTCAGCTGGCTATCCAACTGACTAGCTAAGTATCTAGGCAGATAAATCATCCTGCTAGACAGCTGGATACCTGATTAAGTCAACTAGTTAAGTCAGATGGCTAGCCAGCTGCCTAGCAGGGTACCTAGCTAGTTAAATCAGCTGACTAGAAAGCTGGTTAGCTTGTTATATCACATAGTTAAGTCAACTCGCCGGCCAGCATGTTAGCTAGGCCAGCGAGTTGACAAGCCAGAGAGCTATGTAGGTATGTAGCTGGTTAAGTGTGCAGGCTAGTCATTAGGCTATCTAGATATGTCAGCTAGTTTAGTCAGCTGGCTATCCAGCAAGGTAAATAGTTTGTTAAGTCTGCTGGCTAGCAAGCTATCTACTTCATTAAGTCAACTGTTAAGTTTGCTGGCTGAGCTGCTGGATAATTAGGTAGCTAGGAAATTAAGTCATCTGGATAACGAGCTGGCCAGCTAGTAAAGTCAGCTGGTTTAGTCAGCTGGCTAACCAGCTGTCTAGCTGGTTAAGTTCATCTAGTTAAGCCAGCTGACTAGGCATCTGGCTCCCTAGTTAGCCTGCTAGTTAAATCAGCTGGCTAGACAGCTGGCTATCTAGATAAGTCACCTAGTTAATTCAGCTGGATAGCCAGCTGACTAGATGGTGGCAAGCTAGTTAATTCAACTGGCTAGTAAGCAGGCCAGCTAGTTAAGATAGCTAGTTAATCAGCTGGCTAGCCAGCTGGCTGGCTAGTTAGTAACCTAATTAAGTGAGTTGGCTAGATAGCTGGCTATCTAACTAAGTCATTTATTAAGTCAGCTGGCTATCCAGGTGGCTAGAGAGCTAGAACACTAGTTAAGTCAGCTGGCAATCTAACTGGATATCTACTTAAGTCAGCTAGTTTAGTCACCTGG
>NW_007253688.1:0-832 GCF_000164805.1 Carlito syrichta | reverse complement strand
AGACAGCTAACTAGCTAGTTATTTCAGCTAGTTAAGTCATATTGCTAGCTAGGTAGATAGCTACTTAAGTCAGATAGTTATAACAGCTAGCTAGGTAGTTAAGTCAGCTAGTTAAGTCGCCTAGCTAGGTAGTTAGCTAGCTATGTAGCTAGATAATTATTTCAACTAGTAATATCAGCTGGCTAGCTGGGTAACTAGCCAGTTAAGTCAGCTACTTAAGTCAGCTGGCTAGCCATCGGAGTTGCTGGGTAGCTAGCTTAAGTAACCTGGCTAGCCAGTTGGCTAGCTACTTAAGTCACCTAGTTAAGTCAGCTCGCTAGTCAGCAGTTTAGCTAGTTAGCTAGGTAGTTAATCACCTGGGAAGCCAGTGAGATACATAGGTAGATAGCTATTTAATTCAGCTCATTAGCCACCTGTTTAGCTAGTGATGTCTGCTAGTTAAGTCAGCTAACTAGCCAGCTGGCTATCTACTTATGTCAGCTAGTTGAGTCAACTGGCTCACAAGCTGGCTAGCTGGTTAAGTCAGCTAGTTAATTCAAGTGGCTAGCCAACTGACTAGCTAGGTAGCTCACTACTTACATCAGCTGGCTAGCCAGTTGACTAGTTTAAGTCAGGTAGTTAAGTCAGCTGGCTAGACAATTGGTTAGGTAGGTAGTTAGGTAATTAAGTCAGCCGTGTAGCCAGCTAGCTGGTTAGATAATTCACTGAGTTAATGGAGTGTATTAACCAGGTGGTTAGCTAGGTGGCTAGCTAGTTAAGCCAGCTGGATAGATGGATGGCTATCAAGTTAAGTAAGCTTGTTAGCCGGCAGGCTAGCTAGGTGGCCGGCAAG
>NW_007253687.1:3745-9001 GCF_000164805.1 Carlito syrichta | reverse complement strand
AGTTAATTCAAGTGGCAAGACAACTGGCTACCTAGATGTCTACATAGTTAATTCACCTGGGTAACTAGCTATCTAGCTGGTTAAGTCAGCTAGTTATTTTAGCTGGCTAACCACCTGTTTACATAGGAAGCTAGCTAATTAAGTCAGCTGGCTAGCCTGCTGATGAGTTAGTTAAGTCAGCGAGTTAAGTGAGCTGGCTAGCTTCCTGGCTAGCTAGGTGGCTAGCTAGTTAAGCAAGCTGGCTAGCCAGATGCCTATCAAATTAACACAGCTCGTTAAGTCAGCTGGTTAGCCAGCTGGCTAGCTTGGCGGATGGCATGTTCAGAGGGCTGGTTAGCAGACTGGTCAGTTAGGTGGCCAGATAATTAAGCCGGCTTGCTAGGAAGCTGAACACCAGGGTGGCTGGCTTGTTAAGCCAGCTTTGTATCCCACTGTCCAGCTAGAGGGCTGGCTATTTAAGCCAACTGGCTAGTCAGGTGGCCAGTCTGCTAGCTAGCTAGCCAGGTTACCTACCCAGCTAGCCAACCAGGTAGCTAGCTAATTAAGCAAGCTAGCTAGCAGTCTAGCCAAACAGGAAGCTAGCTAGTTAAGTCAGCTGGCTAGCCAGCCAGCCAGCCAACTAGCTAGTCAGCTAGTTAAGTTAGCTATCTAGCCAGCTAGCTAGTTAAGTCAGCTAGCACGTCAGCTGTCTATTCAGCTAGCTAGTTAAGTCAGCTAGCTAGGCAGGTTGCTTGTCAAATAGCTAGTTATGTCAACTAGCTAGTCAGCTAGCTAGTCAGCTAGATAATTAAGTCAGATAGCCAGCTAACTAGCCAATTATCTTGCTACTTAATTCACCTTGCTAGACAACTAGATAGTTCGTTTGCTAGCAAGTTATATCAGCTAGATAGCCAGCTAGCTAGTCAGCTAGCTAGTTAAGTCAGCTAGCATAACAGCTAGTTAGTTTGCTAACTAGTCAGCTAGCAACTCAGTTGGCAAGCTAGCTTTCCATCAGGTCAACCAAATATTTGGCTCACTCGCCTGCCAACCATTAAGCAAACTAGTAAGCTCCATCGACAGCCAACAGGTCAACTAACTTGTTGACTCGCTCACAGGCCAACAGGTCAGGGAACTAGTTGGCTTGCTAGCCAGCCAAGTAGTTAAGTCAGCTCACAGGTTGGTTCACTCACTGGCTGATTATTTGAGGCAGCTCAGGCATCATCTCACTTGCCAGTCAACTAGTTAAGTCAGCTCACTGTTTGGCTCACTCACCAGCCAACTAGTTATGTCTGACCAGTTGGCTCACTCACCAGCTGACTAAATTAAGCTGACCAGTTATCTCACACACCAGCAGACTAGTTAAGTCAGCTGACAAGATGACTCACCTATTGGCCAACCAGTTAAGTCAGTTGACCAATCATCTCACTCGCTGGTCGACTAGTTAATTCGGCTGACAATTTGGCTCACTCGCTGGTTGACTAGTTAAGTCAGCTAACCTGTTGACTCAGTTGCCAGCTGACTAGTTAAATCAGCTAACTGTTCAGACTACTAGCCGTCCACCTAGTTAAGTTAGCTAACCCATCTGCCTACTATTGGGCCAACTTGTCAGTCAACAATTTAAGTCAGCTAACTAGTTTGTCGACTAGATTGATCAGCTAACAAGTCAACTGACTAATCGGATGACTAGTTAGGTCAACAAATTAGTCAGACAACTAGTTAACTAGGCTAACTCGTGAGCCACACGTCAGTCAACTAGTTAACTCAGTTAAATAGTCGGCCTACTATTCGGCCAACATTTTATGCCAGCAAACAAGTCGACCGAGTAGTCAGTCAACATATTAAACTAGCAAACTAGTCGGCCAGTTCGTCAGTCAACAAGTTAAGTCACTTAGCTAACTCATTAACCAATAAGTTAAGTCACCTAGTTATCTCGTTTACCAACTACTTAAAAGAGTTAGGTACTCGCTAACCAACTTGTTAAGTCAGCTAGCTATCTCGTTATCCACTAGTTAAGTCAGTTAGCTAAGTCAACTAGGTAACCAGATAGTTAGCTAAGTCAGCTAGCTGAATCAGCTAGCTCACTTGTTAGCTAACTATTTAAGACAGCTACTTAAGTCTGCTTCCTGACTAGCTAGCTAATCAATTAAATCAACTACTTATTCAGCTAATTAAATAGCTAGCTAACTATTTAATTCACGTATTTAAGATAGCTAACAAACTAGTTAAGTCTACAAGTTAATTCAGTTAGTTAAGTCAGTTTTCTAAATTCATCAGCTGGTTAAGACAGCTAGCTATCTAGTTAACAGGTTAAGTTAGCAAGTTGAGTAAGGTAGTGAACTAGTTAGCTAACCTAATATGTCAGCTGGTTGAGTCAGTTAGCTAGCAAGTAAGGATATGGGTCAATTCAGCTGGTTGAGTAGGCTAGCTAGCTAGTTAACGAGTTAAGTCAGCTGGATGAATCAGCTAGCTACCTAGCTATCTAAGGATTTAAGTCAGCTGGTTGGTCAGCTAGCAATCTCATTAGTTAACAAGTTAAGTAAGATAATAAGTCACCTAACAAGCACGTTAGATAATGAGTAAGCTACCTAAGATAGCTGGTTAAGACAGCTAGCTAGCTGCCAGCTAACTATTTAAGTCAGCTGGCTATCTACACAGCTAACTAGTAGCTAACTACTAAAGTCAGTTGGCTAGCTAGGTAGTGAGCTAGTTAACTCAGTTGGCTAACCAGCTGACAAGCTGGATAATTGAGCTAGTTAAGAGAGCTGGCAAACCAGCTGAAAAGGTATGTAGCTAGCTAGTTAAGACAGCTAGATAGCTACCTCGCTAGCTAGTGATGTCAGTGAGTTAAGTCAGTTGGCTAGCCAACTGTCTAACTGGTTAAGTCAGCTAGTTTAGTAGCAGTCTAGCCAGCTGGCTATTTAGTTAGCTAGATAAGTCAGCTTCCTAACCAGCAGGCTAGCGGTTCAAGTCAGCTAGTTAAGTCAGCTGGTTAGCCTGCTGGTCAGGTAGGTAGTTAGCTAGTTAAATGAGTTGGCTACCCAGTTTTCTAGCGTAAGTCAGCTAGGTAAGTCAGCTGGCTAACCAGCTGGCTAGATAGGGAGCCAGCTAGTTAAGTCAGCTAGCTAGGCAGCTGACTAGCTGTTAAGTCAGCGAGTTATTTCAGCTGGCAAGCATCTGGCTTTCTAGTTAATACAGATCATTAAGTCAGTTGGCTATCCAGCTGATTAGCTAGTTAAAAAGCTAGTCAAGTCAGATGGCTAACCATGTGGCTAGTTAGTTATATCAGCTAGTTAAATCATCTGGCTAACAAGTAAACTAGTTATATAAGTCAGCTAGTTATGTCAGCAGGCTAGCTTGTTAAGTCAACTAGTTAGTTAGTTGGCTAGCAAGATAGCAAGATATGTAGCTAGCTAGATGAGCCAGCTAGTTAAGCCAGCTGGCTGGCTAGGTAGCTAGCTGATTAATTCAGCTAATTAATTCAGCTTGCTTGCTAGTTAAATCAGCGAGTTAACTCAGCTGGCTAGCCTGCTGCCAAGCTGTATAGCTGGCTAATTACATCAACTGGCTAGCCAGTTAGCTAGCGAGTTAAGTAACCTTGTTAAGTCAACTCACTAACAAGCTGGATAGCTAGGTAGCTAGGTAGTTAAGTCAGCTGACAAGACAGCAGGCTATGTAGGGTGGTTAGCTAGTTAAGTCAGCTAGGTATCCAGCTGACTAGCTAGTTAGTTATGCAGTTAAATCAGCCTGCTAGACAGCTGACTACCTGATTAAGTCAACTAGTTAAGTCTGATGGCTAGCCAGCTGGCTGGCTAGGTCGTAAGCTAGTTAAGTCAGCTGGCTACCCAGCTGGCTACCTAGCTAAGTCAGCTAGATAATTTAGCTGGCTTCTCAGCTGACTGGCTAGCTAACTAGATAGTTAAGTCAGCTAGCTAGTTAGCTGGCTTGCTGGGTAACTCAATTCGTTAATTCAGCTGGCCATTCAGCTATCTAGTTAAGTCAGATAGTTAAGTCAGCTGACCAGCCAGCTGGCTACTTAGGTAGCGAGCTAGTTAAATCAGTTAGTTAACATAGCTGGAGAATTATGTAGCCAGCTGGCTAAGTCAGCTAGTTAAGTCAGCTGGCTAGCTGGTTACGTCATTTTGTTAAATCAGCTGGCTAGTCAGTTGCCTATGATGGTAGCTATCTAGCTAAGTCACCTGGCTAGCCAGCTGGCTAGCTAGCTAAGTCCCCTAATTGAGTCAACTCAGTGGCCAGCTGGTTAGCAAGATAGTTAAGTAAAGTCATCTAGCAAGCCAGCAGACTATGTAGGTAGGTAGCTAGTTAAGTCAGTTGGCTACCAATTAGGCTTTCTATTTATAAGAGCTAGTTAAGTCAGCTGGCTATCCAGCTGTCTAGCTAGGTAGAGAGCTAGTTAAGCTTGATGGCTAGCCAACTGACTACTTCATTAAGTCAGCTAGTTAAGTCAGCTGGCTAGGCTGCTGGCTAGCTAGGTAGCTAGGCAATTAACTCAGCTGGCTCTCCAGGTGGCCAGCTAGTTAAGTCAGCTTGTTTACTCAGCTGGCTAACCAGCTGTGTAGCTAGTTACATCAGCATAAGTCAGTTTTCAAGTCAGCTAGTTAAGTCAGATGGGCAGCTATCTGGCTCATTAGATATTTCAGCTAATTAAGTCAGCAGGCTATCTAGGAAGCTAGCTAGTTAAGTCAGCTAGATATGTCAGCAAGGTAGCTAGTTAAGTCAGCTTGTTAAGTCAATTAGCTATATGATAGCGAGCTAGGTAGCTAGCTAATAAAATCAGCTAGTTATGTTAGCTGGCTAGGTGGGTAGTTGACTAGTTAACTCAGCTAGTTAAGTCAGCAGCCTAGCTACTTAAGTCAGTTAGTTAAGTCAGCTGGCTAGCCAACTGACTAGCAGGATAGCAAGCTAGATAAGTCTGCTGGCTAGTCAGCTGGTAATTCTTTACGTCAGCTAGTTAAGTCAACTGGCAAGCCAGCGTTATACATTGGTAGCTAGCTAGTTAAGTAAACTGGTTAGCCATCTGGCTATCTCGTGATGTCAGGTACTTAAGTCAGATGGCTAGCCAGCTGGGTAACGAGTTAAGTCACCTTGTTGAGCCAGCTGGCTAGCCAGCTACTTAGGTGGTTAAGTTAGCTAGTTAATTGAAGTGGCTAGCCATCTGCCTAACAAGGTACACAGATAATTAATCAGTTAACTATCCCACTATCTAGCTTGCTGCATCAGCTAGTTAAGTCAACTGGCTAGCCCCCTGGCTAGGTAGGT
>NW_007253687.1:0-3000 GCF_000164805.1 Carlito syrichta | reverse complement strand
CCTATTCAGCTAGCTAGTTAAGTCAGCTAGGTAGACAGGTTGATTATCAAGTAGCTATTTAAGTCAGCTATCAAGTCAGCTAACTGATCAGCTAGACAGTTAAGTCAGCTAGCCAGCTAACTAGTTAGTTAGCTAGCTAGTTAAGTCAGTTATATAGACAGTTAGATAGCTTGTTTGCTAACTAGTTATGTCAGTCACATAGCCAGTTAACTAGCCAGCTACCTAGTTAAGTTTGCAAACAAATCAGCTAGTTACATAGCAAATAAATGAGGTAGCAATTCAGCAAGCTGGTCAGGCAATTATTGGCCTCGCTTGCTTTCCATCAGGTCAGCTAACTAGTCTGCTCACTCACCTGCCAACTGGTCAGCAAACTAGTCAGCTCACTCGGCAGTCAAAAGTTCAAGTAACTCGCCGGCTTACTCGCAGGCCAACAGGACAGCTAACTAGTCAGTTTGCATGCCAGTTGACTAGTTAAATCAGCATGCCAATGGTTGTGTCGCTGGCCGAGTAGTTAAGGCATCTCATCCATCATCTCACTCGATGGTCAACTAGTTAATTCTGCTCACTGGTCTGCTCACTCACCAGCTGACTAGTTAAGTCTTCTGACTGGTCGGCACACTCACCAGCCAACTAAATTCAGCTGACCATTCAGCTCACTCACTGGCAGGTTAGTTAAGTGAGCTGACCAGTCGGCTCATATGCCGGCCGACTACTTATGTCAGCTTACCAGTTGGCTCACTTGCTGCCCGACTTGTTAAGTCAGCTGTCCAGTCGGCTCTCTCACCCACCGACTAGTTAAGTCCACTCACCTGTTGGCTTACGTGCTGGCCGACTAGTTAAGTCAACTAGCCGTCCAAATAGTAAAGTGAGTTAAACAATCATCCGAATAGTCGACCAACTTGTCAGCAGACTAGTTAGCAAAGCTAACTAGTTGGCTGAGTAATTAGGTCACCTAACTTCTCGGCCAACTTGTTGGCCAACTAGTTAGTTAAAAAAACGAGCAGGAAACTAGTTAACATTGCTAACTAGTGGGCCAATTCGTCAGTCAAATTAAGTCAGCTAACTAGTCGGCTGACTAGTCGGCCGATTTGTTAAGCCAGCTAACAATTAGGCCGAGTAGGCAGCCAATGTGCTAAACTATCTTAGTCAGCCAAATAGTGAGCCCACAAGTTAATTCACCTAGCTAATTCATTAACAAACTAATTAGTCAGCTAATTAACTCGCTTACCAACTAGTTAAAACCGTTAGCTAACTTTTTAATCAACTCGTTAAATCAGCTAGCTATCTCGTTTGCCAACTAGATAAGTCATCTAGCTAAGTCAGCTATCTAGCTAAATAAGCTAGCTACATCAGCTAGCTCACTAGTTAGTGAACTAATTAAGTCACATACTTAAGTCTGTTACCTAACTTGTGAGATAATGATTAAAGCAGCTTGTTATTCAGCTAGTTATATAGATAGCTAACTATTTAATTCAGGTAGTTAAGTCAGCTAGCTTACTTGTTAAGAGGGTCAGTTAAGTCAGCTACCTAAGTAGGTAAGTCAGATAGCTAAGTCAGCAAGTTAAGTCATTTTTCAAATTTAGTCAGATGGTTAAGACAATTAGCTAGCTTGTTAGCTAATGGGTTAAGTCAGCAGGTTGAATGAGGTTGTTAGCTAGTTAACTAACATGTTAAGCCAGCTGGTTGAGTCAGCTAGTTAGCTCTTTAGATAACGAGTTAAGTCAGATGATTAAGCCAGTTAGCTAGCACGTTACATAATGAGTAAGCTTACTAGTTAGGTAGCTGGTTAAGTCAGCAAGCTAGCTAGGCCACTAAATATTGAAGTCAGCTTGTTATCTAGGTAGCTAGCAGGATAGATAAGTATTTAAGTCATCTGGCTATCTAGGTAGCTAGCTAGTTAGCTAACTATATAAGTCAGCTGGCCAAATAGGTAGCTAGTTAACTCATCTAGTTAAGTCAACTGTCTAGTCAGAAGGCTAGATAGGTAGCAAGCTAGTTAAGTCAGTTGGCTAGCCAGCTGACTAACTGGTTAATTCAGCTAGTTAAGAGAGCTGGATAGCCAACAAGCAATGTATGTAGCTAGATAGTTAAGTCAGCTGGAAAGCTACGTGCCTAACTAGTGATGTCAGTGTGTTAAGTAAGCTCGCTAGCTAACTGGCTAGCTGGTTAAGTCAGCTAATTTAGTCAGCTACATATCCAGCTGGCTAGGCAGTTAGCTAGCTAGATATGTCAGCTTCTAGCCAGCAGGCTAGCTATTCAAGTTAGATAGTTAAGTCAGCTAGCTAACCTGCAGGTTATGTAGGTATCTAGCTAGTTAAGTGAGCTGGCTTGCCAGCTTGCTATCTTAAGTCAGCTAGGCAAATCAATTGGCTAGCCAGCTAGCTAGATAGGTAGCCAGCTAGTTAAATCCCCTGGCTTGCCAGCTGACTTGCTAGTTAAGTCAGCTGGTTAAGTCAACTGGCAACCTACTGCCTAACTAGTTAAGTCAGCTCATTACGGCTGTTGGTTATCCAGCTGGTTAGCTAGTTAAAAAGCTAGTTAAGTCAGATGGCTAGCCATCTGGCTACCTAGTTATTTCTGCTAGTTAAGTCAGCTGGTTACATAGGAATCTATCTATATACATCAGCTAGTTATGTCAGCTAGGTAGCTCGTTAAGTCAGCTAGTTAAGCCAGCTGGTGCACTAGGTATATAGCTGGTTAAGTCAGCTAGTTAAGTTAGCTTGCTAGCCAGTTAAGTCAGCAAGTTAAGTCAGCTGACTAGCCAGCTGCCTAGCTGGGTA
This sequence comes from Carlito syrichta, assembly GCF_000164805.1. Classification (NCBI taxonomy): domain Eukaryota; kingdom Metazoa; phylum Chordata; class Mammalia; order Primates; family Tarsiidae; genus Carlito; species Carlito syrichta. The sequence goes on along the minus strand of NW_007253687.1, from coordinate 220 downwards.
ACTATCTATTTATGTTAGTTGGCTAGCCAGTTAGGTAGTCAATTCAGTAATCTAGTTAAGTGATCTCAATAGACAACTGGTTAGCTAGGTAGCAAGCTAGTAAAGTCAGCTGGCTATCCAGCTGGCTAGCTAGGTACCTAGGAAGTTAAGTCAGCCTGCTAGCCACCTGGCTAGCTAGTTAAGTCACCTAGTTAAGTCAGCTGGCTAGACATCTGGCTTG
>NW_007253686.1:11184-14856 GCF_000164805.1 Carlito syrichta | reverse complement strand
TCCGCTGCCTGGGTAGGGGCAGCGGCGGCGGCGGCTCTGCCGCCTTGGGGGGGCAGCGGCGCTCCGCCACCTCGGGTGGGGGGGCGGGGGCAGCTCCGCTGCCTCGGAGGAGGCCACGCGTCTCCACCCCAGGCACTGATGGTGTGATGTGGAATGGCTGCCGGCCGCAATGGTGGCAGCAGCAGTCACCACAGCAGCTGCCCAGACCTTGGCGATGCCTCAGCAAAGTCTGCCTTCGAGCTCCGTGTGAAGAGCAGGCTGCAGACGATGGGATCCGCAGCTTTCAGGGTGAGAATCAGAGTCTTTTTGCGTTCTTCTCAGTGGAGAGTTTCACAGGCAGTGCTGCCCTGTCGCCATCTTGCCCAACCCGCCTTTTTTTAAAAAAATGGAATTGCTTGTTTTTTTCCTGTCAAATCATTGGAGTTCCTTGTAGAATCTGAATATTGGTCCTTTGTTGGATACACAGTTTGCAAATATTTTCTCTCATTCTGTTTACTCTGTTGATGGTTTCTTTAGCTGTGCAGAAGTTTTTTTAATATGATACGTTCAAGGCCTTAAATGTAAGTCTTTGTTCCATTTTGAGTTGATTTTTATATATGATGATAGCTAGGGGTCCAGTTTCATTCTTCTGCTTACGGTTAACCAGTTTTCCCAGCACCATTTATTGAATAGGGCGTCCTTTTCCCAATGCTTGCTTTTGTTGTTTTTGTTAAAGATGATTTGGCTGAAGGTCAGCAGTTTTATTTCTGGATTCTTTATTCTGTTCCATTGGTCTGTATGTCTATTTTTTAAACCAGTACCATGCTGTTTTGGTTATTGTAGCCTTGTAATAAAGTTTGAATTGTGGCAGTATGATGCTTCTGGCATTGTTCTACTTGTTTATGATTGCTTTGGGTATTTGAGCTCTTTTTTGCTTCCACATGAATTTAAGCATTAGCTTTCTAGGTCTGTAAAAAATGTTGCTAGTAGTTTGATAGGGATTGCATTGAATCTGTATATTGCTTTGGATAGTATGGACATTATGGTGGATATTGATTCTCCTAATTAATGAGCATGGGATATCTTTCCATTTGTGTCACCTTTGATTTCTTTTAGCAGTGTTTTGTAGTTCTCATTGTAGAGATTTTTCACATCTTTAGTTAAATGTATTCTCTGGTGTTGTGTTATTTTTGTGACTATTGTGAGTGGGATTGTGTTTTTGATTTGGTTCTTAGCCTATTTGTTGTTGGTGTACAGAAATGCAACTGATTTTTCTTCACTTATTTTGTATCCTGAGACTTTATTGAATGTTTTATCAGTGCCAGTTTTTTGGTGGACTATTTAGATTTTTTACTTATAGAATAATATCACTTGTGAAGAGAGATAATTTAACTTCCTGTTTCCCTATTTGGATATCTCTTACTTATTTTTCTTGCCTGACTGCTCTGGCTAGGACTTCCAGTACTATGTTCAATAGGAGTGGTGAGAGTGGACATCTTTGTCTGGTTCTGATTCTAAGAGGGAATGTGTCCAGTCTCCACCCATTAAGTATGATGTTGGCTGCGTGTTTGTGATAGATGGCTTTTATTTTTGATGATTCTTATTTTTATTTTGAAGAATGTTATTTTGATACTTAGATGGTTGAGAGTTTTTATCATGAAGAGATGTTGGATTTATTTTTTTCTGAGTCTATTGAGATAATCATGTGGTTATTGGTTTTACTTCTGTTTATGAGATGGATTACTTTTATTGATTTGAATATGTTGAACCGGTCTTGCATCCCAGGTATAAAGCCCACCTGGTCACGATAAATGATCCTTGTGATGTGCTGTTCGACACAGTTTGCTAGTATTTTTTTAAAAAATAATTTTTGTATTTATGCTCATCAGTGATATTGGCCTGTAGTTTTCTTTCTTTCTTGTGTCTTTGACATTTTTTGGTATTAGGATAATAGTGGCTTCTAGAATGAGTTAGGGAGTAGTCCTTCCTTTCTGTTGCTTGGAATATTCTTAGTAAAATTGGTACCAGCTCTTCCTTGGACATTTGGGAGAATTAAGCTATAAAATCATCTGGCCCAGGGCTTTTATTTTTAAGTAGGTAGTTTTGTTTGTTTATATATATTTAGAGATGTGAGGTACATGTGAGGATTTGTTACATAAGTAAATTGCATGAAAGTGAGTTTAGACTTCTACTGAGATCTCTCTCCTCCCGGTAGTGGATATGGTACTTAATGGGTGGTTGTGTGTCACTAATCTCTCTCACTCTCTCCTTTCCCTCATTAGCAGTGCCCAGCATTTATCATTCCTGCCTTTGTGCTTGTGTGTCCAATGTTTAGGATCCACTTATAAGTGAGAAGCTGCAGTGCTCATTTTTTTTTCTTCTGTAATAGTTCACTTAAAGTGAAGGTCTTCAACTTCATCAATGTTGCTGAAAAAGACATGATTTTGTTCTTCTTTATGGCTATGTAGTATTCCATAGCATATATGTACCACATTTTCTTTATCCAACCCACTTTTGATGGGCAGCAGGGTTAGTTCTATTTTTGCTAAGTGAATAGTGCTGAAATAAACATACATGTGCAGGTGTATTTTTGGTAGAGTGTTTTGTGTTCCTTTGGGTATATTCCCAGAAGTGGGATTGCTGGGTCATATGGCAGCTCAATATTTAGTTCTTTGAGAAAATGCCACTACTTTCTACAATGGTTGGACTAGCTTACATTACCACCAACAGTGTAGAAATCTTCCTTTTTCTCCATAGCCTCCCCAACATCTGTTTTTTGATTGCCTTCCTGACTGGTGTGAAGTGGTAGCTCATTGTAGTTTTGATTTGCATTTTTCTGGTGATTAGTGAAGCTTATCATTTTTTCCACATTTGTTTGTTGGCTGCATGTATGTCATCCTTTTAGAAGTGTCTATTCATGTCTTTTGTCCACTTTTTAATTTTTTTTTTCTTGTCAATTTGTTTGAGTTCCTTTCTTTTTTTAACTTTTAAATTTTTTTATTTTAAAATAGTGGGGTACAATTCAGGGTTAGATATACAAATATTCATTGTGCAGGTACCCTTGCTGCTGAGGTGTTCCTCCTTCCTCCCCTGGCAGATTTCTACTACTGTCAACCCAACTCCCTGCACTCCCTCCCCCTACAGTTTCCCACTACTCTTAATCCTTTTCTTATAGTATTACAGTAGTTGTTCAAGGTCTACTTATGAGTGAGAATATGTGCTACTCAGTTCTTTGTTTCTGTGAAAGATCACAGTGTTATTGACTCTAATTCCATCCAGGTTGTTGTGAAATTCATGATTTTGTTCTTTTTCATGGCTGTGTAATATTCCATTGTGTATAAGTACCACATTTAAAAAAATCCAGTCCTCTTTTGCTGGGCAGCACGGCTGGTTCCATGTTCTTGCTATTGTGTACAATGCTGCAGTAAAAATACGTGTGCAGGTATCTTTTTTATAGAGTGATTTGAGTTCTTCCAGGTATATTCCCAGCAGGGGGATTGCAAGGTCATATAGAAGGTTGATTTTTAGAACTTTTAGGAATCTCCACACTGTTTTCCACAGAGGCTGTACTAGTTTATACTCCCACCAACAGTGTGGAAGTGTTCCCTTTTTGCCACATCCTCTCCAGCATCTGTTATTTTTTGAGTTATTGATAATGGCCATTCTAACTGGTAGTTAGATGGTATCTCAGTG
>NW_007253686.1:1945-11020 GCF_000164805.1 Carlito syrichta | reverse complement strand
GTGGCTGCTCCTGGCCACTGCAGCCTCGACCTGCTGGGCTCCGGTGATCCTTCTGCCTCAACCTTCCAAGTAGCTGAAACTACAGGCATGTGCTACCACTCCCATCTAATTTTTTTGATTTATTGTGGAGATGAGCTCTCACCAAGTTGTCCAGGCGGGTCTCGAATCCACGGGCTCAGGCAATCCACTCACCTCAGCCTCCCAAGGCACGGGATTATAGGCTGAGCCACCAATCCTGGCATATTTTTTTCTTTTCAGCACGTTTGAGTTCCTTATAGATCCTAGATGTTAGGCCTTTCTCAGACATGGAGTTGACAAATATTTTTTCGCAGTCTGTGTCTGTCTCCCTGCTCTCTTGATGGTTTCTTTGGCTTTGTAGAAGCTTGTCAGCTTAACGAGGTCCCACTTGTCTATCTTATTTCTTATGGCCTGGGCACTTCGGGTTTTGATCAGGAATTGGTTTCCAGTTACAACTTCCATAAGGGTGTGTCCTGCATTTTCTAAGGTTTTTATAGTTTGAGGTTTTATGTTTAGGTCTCTGATCCATTTAGAGTTAATTTTTGTGTATGGGAATAGGTAGGGGTCCTGTTTCAATCTTCTGCATGTGGTCAGCCAGTTTTTCCAGCACCATTTACTGAATAGGTTCTCCTCTCCCCAGTGGTTATTGTTGGAGGCTTTGTTAAAGATGAATTGGTTGAGAAATTGGGGTTTTGCTTCCGGAATCTCTATCCTGTTCCATTGGTCTATGTGCCTGTTTTTATACCAATATCAGGCTGTTTTGATTTCTGTAGCCTTATAGTAAAGTTTGAAGTCTGGAAGTGTGATACCTCCTGCTTTGTTTCTTTTGTTAAGGATTGTTTTGGATATTCTTGGTTGTTTATGCACCCATATGAATTGCTGTATTGTTGTTTCTAGGTCTGAGAAGAATGTTGCTGGTAATTTGATGGTTTTTGTGTTAAATGTGTAGATTGCCTTAGGTAGAATGCACATCTTAACAATGTTGCTTCTTCCAATCCATGAGCATGGAATATTTTTCCACTTGTTTGTGTCATCTTTGATTTCTTTGAGCAATGTTTTGTAGTTTTCATTGTAAAAGTCTTTCATATCTCTGGTTAGGAAGATGCCAAGGTATTTCACTTTTTTGGTGGCTATTGTGAATGGAATATGTTTTTTATTTGGGTTTCTGTTTGTTTATAGAAATGCGATTGTCTCTTGCACATTCATTTTATACCCTTTGCCTAAGTCCTTTGTCAGTGAAAGGAGGTTTTTGACAGATTCTCTTGGGTTTTCAAGGTCTAGAATCATCTGCAAAGAGAGATAACTTGATTTTTTGTTTGTTTTTATTTTTATTTCATAATCAATATTTTTTATTATGGTTTTGTGGGGTACAGTTAAGGGTTAGGTGTACAATTACATTTCATTCAGGCACCTGTTGATAAGAGGTGTTTCCCCATCCCCAGACAGATATTTGCTACTGTTAATACCATCTCCCCCCCCATAGTTTTCCAGTACCGTCAGTCATTTTCTTATAGTATTACATTGGATGTTCAAGGTCCATTATACGAGTGAGAACATGTGATACTTGGATCTTTGGATAACTTGATTTTTTAATGATTGCCTTCCTGACTGATATGAGGTTGTATGTCATTGTAGTTTTGATTTGCATTTTTCTGATGATTAGTGAAGCTAAGCATTTTTTCAATATTTGTTTGTTGGCTGCATGTACATCATCCTTTTAGAAGCGTCCATTCATGTCCTTTGCCCACTTTTTAATGTTTTTTTTTTCTTGTCAATTTGTTTGAGTTCCTTATAGATCTGGATGTTAGGCCTTTGTTGGATGCATAGCTTGGAAATATTTTTTTTCCAATTCTGTGGATTGTCTTTTTTCTCTCATGGTGATTTCTTTTGCTGTGAAAAAAATTTTTAACTTGATAAAGTCCCACCTTTCAATTTTAGTTTTTGCTGCATTTGTTTTTGGGGATTTGGCCTTGAATTAATTACCTATTCTGAGGTCCAAGAGGGTGTTCCCTAAGTATTCTTCTAAGATTTTTGTATTTGAGGTTTCATATTTAAGTCCTTTATCAATTTAGAGTTAATTTTTGTATGTGGTGATAGGTAGGGGTCCAGTTTCATTCTTCTGCATGTGGTCATCCAGTCTTCTCACCACATATTTTGAAACATGATTTCCTTTCCTCAATTTTTTTTTTTGTCAACTTTGTCAAAAATTATTTGGTTGAAGGTCCATGGTTTCATTTCCAGATTCTCTATCCTGTTCCTTGGGTCTTTGTGTCTATTTTTGTACCAGTATCATGCTGTCTTGGTTACTGTAGCCTTGTAATAAAGTTTGAAGTCTGAAAGTGTGATGCTTCTAGCTTTGTTCTTTTTTCTGAGTTTGCTTTTGTTTGGGGGCTTTTTTTACTTTCAAATGAACTTCTGTATTATCTTTTCTAGGTCTGGGAAAAATAATTGCCTTGGGCAGAATGGACATCATGATGATATTGATTCTTCCAACCCATAAACATAGGATGCTCTTCCATTTGTTTATATTATCCTTCATTTCTTTGAGCAGTGTTTTGTAGTTCTCATTGCAAATGTCCTTTCACCTCTTTGATTAGATAGATGCCAAAGTATGAGGGTTTTTTTTTTCTATTGTAAATGAGATTGTGTTTTTATTTTGTGCACAGCCTTCTTGTTGGTGGCGTATAGAAATACACCTGTTTTTTACACATTGATTTGCATCCGCAAACTTTACCACAGTCGTTTTTCAGTGCAAGAAGTTTTTTTCTTTTAATAGACATTAGGTTTTTGTATATATAGAATCATATCTTCTGAAAAGAGGGATAATTTAGCTTTCTTTTTTTTCTATTTGAATATTCCTTTTTTTTTCTATTTGAATATTCCTAATTTCTATCTGCTGCCTAATTGCTCTGGCTAGGACTTCCAGCACTATGTTGAATAGGATGGATGAGAGTAAGCATCCTTGTCTTGTTCCAGTTTTTAGGAGGAATGCTTCTGGTTTCTGTCCATCAAATATGATGTTGGTTGTCATAGATGGCTTTTATTTTAGATAACTCTTATTATTATTTTGAGAAATGATCCTTTGATATCTAGATGTTTGAGGCTTTTTATCAAGAAAGGATATTGGATTTTATCAAATGCTTTTTTTCTGAGTCCTTTGAGATAATCAGGTGGTTACTGGTGTTACTTCTGTTTTTGTGGTGGATTACTTTAATTGATTTGCTTATGTTCAACCAGACTTGCATCCTAGTAACAAAGACCACTTAGTCATGAGGGATGATCCTTGAAATGTGCTGTTGGGTGTGATTTGCTAGTATTTTGTTGAGAATTTTTGCAAGTTTATTCATTAGGGAAATTGTCCTGAAGTTTTTTTTCCTAGTTGGGCCTTTGCAACTTTTGGGCATAAGGATAATGTTGGCTTCATAGAATGTGCTGGGGAGAATTTTTTTCTTCTGGATAGTTTGGAATACTTTCAATAGGACTGATACCAGCTTTTCCTTGTATATGGCCCAAGGCTTTTTTTGGGCGGAGAGGTTTCTTGCTACTGTGTCAGTTTCTTGGATTGCTATTGGTCTGTTTAGGAATTCAATTTCTTCTAGTTTTGGTCTTGGGAAGTCATATGATGCCATAAATTTTTCCAATTCCTCTAGATTTCCTAGTTTACTCACATATGGATGTTCATAGTAATCTCTGATGATATTTTGTATTTCTTCAGGATTGGTTGACTTTTATGTTTCTAATTGTGTTATTCAAATTTTCTCTTCTTTTTAATTTTTTTAATTATAAAGATGTGGGGTACAATTCAGGGTTAGTTATATCCTGAATGTTGATTATGCAGGTACCCTTGTTATTGAGATATGCTCCTCCCTCCGCTAGCAGTTTCCCTCAATTGCCAATCCACCCCCTTCCCTTGACAGTTTCTCACTACTGCCAATTGCTTTCTTATTGTATTACAATTGTTCAAGATTCGCTTATTATGAGTGAGAACATATGATACTCTGTTCTTTGTTTCTGTGATAAATCATTGAGTATGATACACTCTAAATCCATCCAAGTTGCTGCAAAATCCATATGTTTGTCCTTCTTTATGGCTGTATAATATTCTATTGTGTATATGTACTTTTTTTTAAAATCCAGTCCAGCTTCGATGGGCAACACGGTTGGTTCCATGTATTTGCTATTATGAATAGAGCTGCAACAAACATACTTGTGTAGGTATCTTTTTTGTAGAATGATTTGGGTTCCTCTGGGCATATTCCCAATAGGGGAATTGCTGGGTCATATGGAAGGTCAATTTCTAGTTCTTTCAGAAATTGCCAAACTGTCTTCCAAAGACGTCGCACTAGTTTGCATTCCCACCAGCAGTGTAGAAGCATTTCTTTTTCTATGCATCCTTGCCTGCACCTGTTGTTTGTTTTATTAATTATGGTCATTCTTACTGGGGTTAGGTGGTATCTAAATGTGGTTTTGATTTGCATTTTTTTGTTGATGAGTTAGGCTGAGCACTTTTTTCATGTGTCTGTTGGCTGCCTGTATATCTTCTTTTAAGAAGTGTCTATTCATGTCTTTTGCCCACTTTTTAATGGGGCTATTTTTTTTTCCTTTTGGTGCATTTGAGTTCCTTGTAGATCTTAGCTGTTAGGCCTTTGTCAGATATACCATTGGCAAATATTTTTCCCCATTCTGTGGGCTGTCTCCCTGTTCTCTTGATGGTTTCTTTTGCTTTGCAGAAGCTTGTTAGTGTGATGAGGTCCCACTTGTCTATCTTATTTCTTAATGTTTGGCATTTAGGTTTCTGAATAGGAATTGGTTGCCAGTTCCAATTTCTATAAGGATGTCTCCTGCATTATCTAAGATTCTTGTAGTTTGAGGTTTTATGTTTAGGTCTTTGATCCATTTAGAGTTAATTTTTGTTTATGGTGATAGGTAGGGGTCCTATTTCAGTCTTCTGCATGTGATCAGCCAGTTTTCCCAGCATCATTTACTGAATATTTTCCCCTCTTCCCAGTGGTTGTTGTTGGAGGCTTTGTCAAAGATGAGTTGGTTGAGAAATTGAGACTTTGCTTCCTGAATCTTTAACCTGCTTCATTGGTCTGTGTCCCTGTTCTTGTACCAATACCAGGCTGTTTTGATTTCTGTTGCCTTATAGTAAAGTTTGAAGTCTGGAAGTGTGATACCTCCTGCTTTGTTTCTTTTGTTAAGGATTGTTTTGGCTATGTGTGGTCATTTATATTTTCATATGAATTTTTGTATTGTCATTTCCCGGTCTAAGAAGAATGATGTTGGTAACTTAATGGGTATTGTGTTGAATCTGTAGATTTCCTTAGGTAGGATAGACATTTTGACAATGTTGATTCTTCCTATCCATGAGTATGGAATATTTTTCCATTTGTTTGTGACTTCTTGAAATTCTTTGAGCAGTGTTTTGTAGTTCTCATTGTCAAGGCCTTTCACTTCTCTGGTTAGGAAGATGCCAAGGTATTTCATTTTGTGTGTGTGTGTGTGGCTATTGTGAATGGGATGGTGTTTTTAATTTGGGTCTCTGCCTGCTTGTTGTTGGTGGATAGGAATGTAACTGTCTTTTGCATATTTATTTTGCACCCTGAGACTTTGCTAAAGTCCTTTATCAATGCAAGCAGGATTTGGACAGATTCTTTTGGATTTTCAAGGTATAGGATAATGTAATCAGGAAAAAGGGATTACTTGACTTCCTCCTTTCCTATTTGGATACTCCGGATTTCCTTCTCTTGTCTAATTGCTCAAGTTAGGACTTCCAACACAATGTTGAACAAGAGGGGCGAGAGTGGGCAGCCTTGTCTTGTTCCAGTTTTCAGGAGAAATGTTTGCATTTCTGTCCATTTAGCAATATATTAGCTGTAGGTTTATTGTAGATGGCACTTACTATTTTGAGGTATGTTCCTTCTATACCTAGGTGTTTGAGGGTTTTTATCAAGAAGGGATGCTGGATTTTGTCAAAAGCTTTTTCTGCATTTAATGATATAATCATGTGGTTCTTGTTTTTATACCTGTTGATGTATTTAATGACATTTATGGTCTTGTGAATGTTGAACCATCCCTGCATGCTGGAGATGAAGCCTACTTGCTCATGGTGGATGATTTTTGAGATGTGTTTTTGGATCTGCTTTGCTAGAATCTTGTTGAGGATTTTTGCATCTATGTTCATAATGGATATTGGCCTGTAGTTCTCTTTTTTGTTGGATCTTTACCCGGTTTGGTTATCAGTGTGATGTTAACTTTGTAAAATTATTTGGAGAGAATTCCATCTTTCTCAATTGCCTGGAACACTCTCAAAAGGATTGGCATCAGCTCCTCCTTGTACGTTTTGTAGAATTCTGCTGGAAAGCCATCTGGTCCAGGGCTTTTTTGGGGTATTTTTCATATGACAGAGTAAATTTCCTGGGTTGTTATTGGTCTATTTAGGGTCTCAATTTCTTCTTGTTTCAACCTGGGGAGGTTGTATGATGTCAGAAAGTCCTCCATTTCATTTAGGTTATCAAGTTTGTTTCCATATTGGTATACATAGTAATCTCTGATAACTTTTTGTATTTCTTCGGGGTCAGTTGTTGTTTGATATTTTGTATTTCTGATTATGTTTATTTGGGTCTTTTTTTCTCTTTGTCTTGGTCATTCTGGTTAGGAGTCTATCAATTTTGTTAATTCTTTCAATGCATCAGCTTTTTGTTTTATTGATGTTTTCTATGATATTTTTGTCTTCTATGTCCCATATATGGGCTCTTATTTTGGTGATTTGGATTCTTCTGTTAAAATTGGTGTTTTGGTGGTCTTCTCTTTCCAGCTCCCTTAAGTGATTTGTTAGGCTCTTCACTTTTGATCATTCCATTTTCTTGATGTGTGATCATAGAGATATACATTCACCTCTGAGAAATGTTTTCATGGCATCTCAGAGGTTTTGGTAAGATGTTTCTTCATTTTCGTTTGTTTCCAGTAATCTTAATTTGCTGCTAATTTCAGTGTTGATCCAGTAGTTGTTCAGCATCATGATATTTAGTGTCCATGTCTTTGTGGGCTTTGGAGAAATATTGTTGGTATTGATATTTATTTTTACTCCACTGTGGTCTGAGAGTGTGCATGACAAGATTTCAACCTAATGGAATTTATTTATGCTTGATTTATGGTCAAGGATGTGATTGATCTTGGAGTACATTCCGTGTGGTGATGAGTAGAATGTATATTCTATGGTTGTTGGGTGGAATAATCTGTAGGTGTCTATTAAGTCCACTTGGTCAAGTGTCAAGTTTAGGTTCTGAGTTTCCTTGTTGATTTTTTGCCTTGATGATCCATCTAGGGCTGTTAGTGGGATATTCAAGTCCCCTGTTATAATAGTGTTAGAGTCAATATCCTTTTTTAGTTTTCTTAGTGGTTATTTTATAAATGCTGGTTCTCCTGTGTTGAGTGCATATATGTTTATGATGGATATTTTTTGTTGATGAATTGAACCTTTTGTTATTATGTAGTGTCCTTTTGAATGTTTTAAAATTTTTGATAGCTTAAAGGTTGTTTTCTCTGATATTAAGTTTGCAACTCTGATATTAAGTTTGCCTTCTTTTGCAATCCATTTGCCTGGAAACTCGTTTTTCATCTTTTAACTTTGAGTCTGTGTGCATCCCTTGTAGTGAGATGAGTTTCCTGGATGTAGGAAATAATTGGCTCATGGTTTCTTATCCAGTTTGCCATTCTGTGTCTTTTCATTGGTGCATTTAGTCCATTCACATTCAGGCTGATTATTCAAATGTGATTGTTTATTGCTTTCATGAGGTTCTTATAAAGTTTTTTCTTTGTTTGCTTGTTTTCTTTTGGCTTTGGGGTTCATGTATGTGTGTTTTTTCAAGTTTCTTGTTGTGCTTTATTCTCTGTTGATTCTATGCTCTGCTGTTCTCTTGGGAAATGTGTGGTCATTCTTTTTTTCTTTCTTCTGTGCTTAATACCTTTTAAAAGGTCTCCTTCAGAGTTGGTCTGGAAGTTGCATAGTCTCTTAGGAATTGAATGTCTGGGAAGGATTTTATTTTATTTATTTGTTTTTTATCAATATTTTTTATTATGATGTTGTGGGATACAGTTAAGGGTTAGGTATACAATTACATTTCATTCAGACACCCTGTTGATAAGAGGTGTTTCTCCATCCCAAGACAATTATTTGCTACTGTTAATCCCATCTCCTCCCCCTCCCATAGTTTCCCTGTACCATCAGTCATTTTCTTATAGTATAACATTGCATGTTCAAGGTCCATTATATGAGTGAGAAAATGTGATACTCGGATCTTTGTTTCTGTGAGAGATCACTCAGTATTATAGACTCTAGTTCCATCCAGGTTGCTGCAAAATTCATGATTTTGTTCTTTTTTATGGCTGCGTAGTATTCCATTGTGTATATGTACCACATTTTTTTAATCCAGTCCTCTTTTGATGGGCAGCATGGTTGCTTCCAGGTTCTTGCTATTGTGAACAACGCTGCCATAAACATATGTGTGCAGCTGTCTTTTTTATAGAGTGATTTGAGTTCTTCAGGATATATTCCCAGTAGGGGGATTGCGGAGTCATATGGGAGGCTGATATTTAGAGCTTTTAGGTATTGCCACACTGCTTTCCACAGAGATTGTACTAGTTTACACTCCCACCAACAGTGTAGAAGCGTTCCCTTTTTGCCACACCCTCTCCAGCAGCTGTTATTTTTTGAGTTGTTGATAATTACCATTCTGACTGGAGTTAGGTGGTATCTCAGTGTGGTTTTGATTTGCATCTCCCTGATGATTAGTGAGGTTGAACATTTGTTCATGTGTCTGTTGGCTGCTGGGATGTCTTCCTTTGTGAAGTGTCTATTCATATCTTTTACCCATTTTATAATGGGGTTGTTTGTTTTTTTCTTTACAGCCCATTAGAGTTTCTTGTAGATCCAGGATGTTAAGCCTTTGTCTGACCTGGTGTTGGAAAATACTTTTTCCCAGTCCGTAGGCTGTCTCCCTGCTCTCTTGATGGTTTCTTTGGCTTTGCAGAAGCTTGTCAGTTTAATAAGGTCCC
>NW_007253686.1:0-563 GCF_000164805.1 Carlito syrichta | reverse complement strand
CAAAAAAAAAAAAAAAAAAAAAACACCAAAAAACAAAAAACAAAGCAGGTGGTATCACATTACCAGACTTCAAACTTTACTATAAAGTACAATCATCAAAACAGCATGGTATTGGTACAGGAAAAGGCATATAGATCAGTGGAATAGAATTGAGATTCCAGAAGTAAAACCTCAATTTCTCAACCAACTCATCTTCGACAAAGCCTCCACCACCTACCACTGGGGAGAGGAGAACCTATTCAGTAAATGGTGCTGGGAAAACTGGCTGACCACATGCAGAAGATTGAAACAGGACCCCTATCTATCCCCGTGCACAAAGGTTAACTCCAAATGGATCAGAGACCTAAATGTAAAACCTCAAACCATAAGAATCTTAGAAAATGAAGGACATACCCTCATGGAAATCGGAACTGGCATCCAATTTTTGAACAAAACCCGAAACCCACAGGTCATAAGAGAGAAGATAGACAAGTGGGACCTTATTAAACTGACAAGCTTCTGCAAAGCCAAAGAAACCATCAAGAGAGCAGGGAGACAGCCTACAGATTGGGAAAAAGTATTTG